>NW_024037070.1:10304159-10318762 GCF_015706575.1 Patiria miniata
GTACATTCTGCACAGTCCTACGTCCTACTAGACTCTAACCACAACTTTCACTTTCGCTTCACAATGTGGAGATTTCAATTTTTTGGCAAGTCAACCAGTACAAAACGACAAGCGACCCTGCTTACCTGTGATCTCCTACATAAACAAAGAAACCAACCCTCAAATACTGTCAGCTTCCAATACTAATGCACAAGCTGAGGGTGAAGTAACGGTCAGACGTTGAACTCTTCCAACTGTTTATTTATCTGAACAAAAATGGACGAGCTCAGTCACATTTTATACATCGTAATCTAAGTTGGTGGAGGCGGTTCATATTCTGCATGCCACAGCTCATACATATACATGACGTAGCTGATTGTACTACACATGTAATTCATTATGTTGAGCAGCTTTTTTTTTCACTAATGCACGTGTACAAAAAAGAAACAGGGAAAGTGTCTAGTAAAACATACATAGAGCACGTGCTTGTGAACGGCAGTTACAATGTACATGTACCAACTCAAGACTGATCTTCTTATTACATCAATTTATTTTAAAACCCCAACGTCAATCACCGAAATTTGAAGGAAGCTTTTTTTTAGAAACACACTCCACTCATCTCAAGTCACTGATATATACAAACATATAACTTGGTCTCTATAGGATCCCAGCTTTCATACCTCCATGCTTCAACGATTCCTTTAAGTCTACTCGATTATACTCCACTCCATACTGTACAGGTAACAACAGTATTATAAAACTATGATAAAATTATTATAAAATTTAACAAAATTATTTCAAAACTAAAACATTATTTTATGGGATTTCTTGGCAATTATGTGGTATAACATGAACAAATCACAAGTCTATTGGTGCAAATCTGGAAAGAAATATCAAAAAATTCTGTGAGTTCTAATACCTACCATTCACACATCCCAATGGTGACAACAAAGCAGACGTGTCTGTCACCTGTTTCAATCCATACCTGAGTTTCCGGCTCATTAGAGATATCCAATTGACAAGTGGACCATGAATACTAAACATGAAATACAAGGCCAAACTGCAGATGCACGTGTAACAAATGAGTGCTATATATTGATCCCGTTGGCCAATACAACAGACATCAACTCTTTTTTTTGTCTAAAGTAAAGCCAAAAACAGTCTGAATGACTTGAGTTGGTAGCTAATTTGGGAAAGCTGTTTGCATTTTACAAGGATAATAAAATGTTTTTCTCTCCCTTGTTTTGTATTGTGTCCTTTAAGCTCACTTTGCTAATTATGTGCAAAAAGTAAAATATTTACCCCATTTTAAAAGGAATACATGTATACAACATTTGCTTTTGCTGTAATTTCAGAAATGGATGTTTTTTTGGGGTTAATATTTTATAGAAAATACTGTTACACTGACTTGTTTAAAGTTTTGTGTCCATACATGTAGATGCTGGAAAAACCAAGAAAAACAATCATGTTCTTGTAGTCTGGTTCCCTGATTCAACTTAAGATGAAACAGAGCATTTATAGACTTCAGGGAATTGTAAGGTCAGGGAACCAGTCTAGCTGGCTTGTACCATTCATACAGGTATAATCAATTGTATACAGTTGCAAACTAAATATGAAAATTAGAGGCAGTAGTTGGAAAAAAAAACCCAGTTTTTTCCAAGGCTGGTCGGCCGACCATCGTTTGAAATTGATAAAAAATACCACTTTTCTTGAAAATGTCAGCACACCAGGTGCTGTGATTTTACAGGATGCTTTAGACTGTCATTCACTAACAATCTAGTAAGGTATTCCATACAAATTGGTAGTTTTAATTTTTGATGTTTGCAAATATTGTATATTCCCTTTAACTCTACAATATTACCTGTTTGTTAAATTATTCTCTTGTGTGCACATATCCATGAATATTTTTGGCTATCCTGTTCCAACTTATTTAAATGAAGTACCATAAAGACTATTTGATCTGATCCCAAGCTAATTAGCCTTGCTAAAGTGCAAATTGCAATTTCAATGACAGCATAGGCTATGTAAATGTATGCATCTTCCAAACCATAGATCAATTTAATACTTTCACTTTTTACCACCAAGTATTGATGCGCTGTGGCAGATAAACACATTCACATTTCAGTCTGTGCAAGTTTGGCAATTACTCAACTTTTGTTTCAGGACTGTACCGTATTTTGAAAGCCTCATTTTAGAATGAGGTTTTATATTTAATTACAGTTAAGAGAAGCAACATATTTTTTTTTATTGGTTCTTAAAGCCTTTTGGTACATTTCGCTATGTTTTCCTCAGACTTTTTAGAAAAAAGGAAATACAGTGAATTTTATTGCACATGTATAACAAACTGACAATGTTCTTGCCTTCTGACAGATGTTTTGGGTTTTATCGAAGTATTAATAGATGTTATCAAGCATTTCAACAACAGCAGCAGATGGCAAACTGCTTAGATAGAAATACATGCAAAATGAAGCAGCAAATTATGTACATGTACAGCATGCCTTTTTGTGCATTATGCATAGCATTTGTAAGTTTATAAATTGTAATTTTGTATACACACATCTTTCACCCTACTAGCTTTGAAGTGTGTTTTAGTCATTTTAATTATTCAGTAACAATTGATGTACAAAACGTCTCTTCATTGCATCCTTTATGGAACAAAAACAAGTTTCTCAAAACATTAATGTACATGAATGTAGCTCTGTATTACCAACTACAGCAACTATACTTGGGACAATACCAAATACAGTTGAGATATATATGTATGTATGGTATACATGTAACATATTGCATATTTACGCATTACACCACCCTGTATGCAACATTCCATTGAAAGTCGAAACTCATACTGATGTGACTTGTAAAGTTCTCTTCTGTATAAAAGCCAACACAGATTGAGATAGAGCACCTACAGCCAGAGTGAGCAGCACCTTTTGGTTTACGTTAAAGATGATACTAATTTAATAACAATTTGAATTGAGGATTCAACCAAGTTAAATTCTAGTTTGTTAATAATTGTGTTTTGTTTGTTCTTGTTTTTTTTTACGTTCAATTATCCCGAATGACCCGGCTTCAATTATCCCGAATGACCTGTGACCCATACCATTGTGCACATGCGCAGTTGAAATACCGAACTGGCTTATTCAATGGCCCGCAGCTTCCTTGGATGCTTGGATAGAGCTTTTCCTTCCTTCCTCCATGGTCATACCATGGAGCTATCAAGTATCATACACACGTGCATTTTCATTTTCAACCTGTCAAAATTGTACATGTGTTGTGCCCATTCTTGAAAATCACGCAATCTTAAGAATGTGCGCGCATTCTTAAGAAGAGTGCCCATTCTAGAACGAACGAGTTACAGACAGCGTTCTTAAGAATGGAGCGCTCATTCTTAAGATTGGGTGGGAATATCACGTGCACAATTTATGAATGTTGCCCAAATCTTAACAAACATTGCACGACATAATTATTTTAAATGAAATGTATAGCGGTTAAAAGGGGAACAATTTATATAAAGAGGAAAGAAAATGTTCTATGCTTCTGTACTCGTATAACTACGATAATTTGAATCAAATTAAACCTGTATTATTGCTTGCTTTTTTCTGCCCACTATGGGAAGTTTTGTAATAACGGAGAGACTGGGAACTAGTCTGGGAAGTGCTTTGTTTAGGCTAGACAAGTTACAAGTCCCTGTATGTATCATATGCATGCCACGAAAAAACAAACGATGTCCAGAAGCTGCCAAAAATGCTCTTTTGACTAGATAGAATCCAGCTCTGCTGCGACGTAATGGTGGGGTGTGAACATAAATTGGTGGGATAGCATTAGCACTATGGGATGTCGCAGTATTCATTCTCATTCTTCACATTCTTCATTCTTACGTTCCCCCCCCCCCCCCCCCCCCCCCTTTTTATTATCCCAAAAATCAGATTCTTTGCACTAGTATTATTATGTCTCTTATTTTTTCCCGGTCCCCCCCCCCCCATATCATACGCCTTTACTTATCATATCCACTCTACTTTTCAGCGCTTACTATAATTATTGAGAATCAGTGAACGAAGATGCAGCTAGACTTGCCAAGCGCAGCCGGTGCTCGGCATAAAGACCGTTATCTTGCCGCGCATGCATTCTTAGAATTTGCACTCATCTGGAAGAGTTTTTTTTGGCGAAGATTGCGCAAGGATCCAGCTGCACATTCTTAAGAATGTGCATGCACATTCTTAAGAATGCGTGATTTTCAGAATGGGCACAACATACCCATTCAACTACTGGCAGACTGGACATGCTGGATGAATCGAATCTAGCCCGACGGCGTCTGGCCGTACAGTACTATCGCAAGCTCTGTAGTAGCTTGCGATAGTACTGTACGGCCAGACGCAGTCGGGCTAAATCGAATCGTGCTTCGACTCTTTCCGAAATGACAGATCATTTAATCGCCTGTTCCTTTATTAGAAAATAATATTGTGTAACCATTAAGCATAAAAATATGAGTAAAATTCAGCGTAGAAATGGAAAACATTCACTTACATCAAGACGCGGTCTCGCGTCTCTCGCGCTCGCTCTCCTTCCTTCCGCCTCCGGTCTCACTTTTCTTGTTTTTTTTTTTCTTCAATGTAGTCACGAGAGGGCGCTATACACACACAAGGCTCAGAGATGGCTGTCTGTGTTGCGGTGATAGCTAAAGAGGTATGAAATCTTTCATTTTAACTCTAATGTCGTGTTTAAATATTTATTTCTCTTGTTGAAAGGGGTACTTTAGTGTTGAGTGTATGCCGTGTTGTGCTCAAAATATTGCGGGATTCCTTTGCAGCCGTGTCAAAACGGTGTTTATGTAAATATGTTACATTCATTCAAAGGCAAAGGCTACATTAAAAAAAGAAGAGGGCGCTGTTCATTTGAGGAACTTGTGATCAAAATTTGCTGTTTTCGGCTCATTTTAGTGTTCTATATAAATTAAAATAAAATATCAGAATTTTTGAAGTAAAGATTACTGACCGTGCTACCTTGGACTCAAACGTAACATTGGCGCTGCCAATAATTTCCCATTTGCCAAGTGTATGCTCAAAACGATTGCTAATTTTGGCAAGGTTTGCTAGTACTAGTGGAACGTACCCCTAGTTGCACTAGTACTAGCCATTTTTGGACTCCTTTATCACCAAACTACATTTTCCTAACATAAATCTTGAAGTAAAATGTCTTGAAGTAAAACGTTGTAGTTGTTATTATTATTATTTCTGTGCAGTAGTGCAATTCTTATTTCACACCAAACTTTTGCTTTCACAGAACTACCCATTGTACATCACCACAATCCGACAGAAAATGAACTCAAGTTCCACTACACCGTCCACACATGTCTGGATGTCATTGAGGAAAGGTGTCAGCCGTTGGCAAGAGTGTGAACGACCCTAGAGAGCTGTACCTGGGGCTGTTGTACCCAACAGAGGACTACAAAGTCTATGGATACGTCACAAACACCAAGGTCAAGTTTGTCATCGTTGTGGAGTCGTCCAATATGCAACTCAGAGACAACGAGATACGAAATGTGAGTCTCTGGGATTTTTTGTAAACCTTTGTTTTGTCTCGCGCATTAGATTCATCCTGGCTCTAGAATTTCCAAGCGAAGGTATCTTTCCGATTTGGGAGATTCAGAAAGACCTATCCAATGAGACTTTTTGTCAATTTGGAATTTCCTATCATTTACCATTTGGTTATGTTTAGAAGTTAACTAAGCTGGGCCAAATTTTTGTGTCGTCTTTACTGGGGTTTCACATTTAACTTATTTTGCTTTTCTTTGACTTTTCTTGAAGATGTTTAAGACGCTACATAATGCTTATGTGGACATGCTGTGCAATCCTTTCTACACACCAGGAGAAAATATAAAATCAAAGTGAGTACAAACGATCATTTGTCAAGTCTTTTTTGCAATATTTGAGATTGAAACAAGATTTGATTTGTGTCTAGAACGCCAAACTGATCTCTCCACCCTTGTTTTGGAGGTTGTGCAAGTTGCAAGTGGTCCATTGCTCATTATAATAAGATTTGTTTTATCTTTTGCCTCATCTCTTAGTTGTAAAAAGTTTACTTGTGGCGTTTGGCACCAAACTGTTTTCTGAAGCAGGACAGTGAAAGCCACTGCATGATAATTTTGAACCTTTTTTTTAAATATGGCATTTTTTTTTATTAGCTGCAAAAAGTTTACAGATCACTGTGGAAATGTCTGCATCACACAGTGAAGAGAAAATGCTAAGCCCCTAGTTGTCATCAAATGTTTCTTTTCTAATACAAATACTGACCTTATCATTGCTGAATTTCCTTTGATTATTTTTCTGTGCAGGACTTTTGACAACACAGTGATGCAGATGATGGTGCAAGACTGAAGTTTTTCAATTCCAGAATAATATTCCATAGTTATTTATACAAAAAAAACGAATGGTGAAGATACAGCTGGAAATTAAACCCTGCCTGTTTTTTTTTTGGGGGGGGGAGAGATTTGATTTGTCTATGGGCAGATGAAAGCATATGGGAATTTGGTCTAACTGGGAACACCCAAAAAGGTACAGCTCTTTCAAGCAGAGGACAAACAGGAAAATGCTTGTTTCCACCAGGAGCAAAGCGTACCAAAAGAAACAAAAACAGACTGAACTGCCATGTACTTTAATCAGTTTTACACAAAACTTGCGTTAAAGGGAGATATGATGGACAGTTTTATCGGGAAACTATATTTTAACAAAAAAAAAAAAAGAACAAGTGATGATACTGAAGCAATCCCTAAACACGTGATTACTTCGGGACCAGCAAATCTCGTCCCAGCTGGACGGTTACGACATCGTGTCTCCCCAGACTACAGTCGTATAAAACACATCACACAAAAGGGACACAAATGCAGACCAAGTTTTTTAACAGGAATTTATTAGTCATCTTTTCGCCAAAAAAAAAAACCAGTAGATCAGAATCAGTTTCTAGCCTAGTGTATTTCAGAGTAAAAAGTAAAAATTGCTACCTAAAGCCTAACTCTGGGAATTCCCCTATTCCATATACATGTATTATCTTAACCCCACCCCCCATTAGACAAATATGCATACATTGACTTTAAACTTGAAATTTTGTTTTTAAAACCGGAGGTCAGACTGATATTGATATTTAAAAGAGAAATTTTAAAATGTTCAGCTTAACATTGTACATATGTAACCAAAAAATAAATAAAAAGAAAACAGTATAAGAAGGCCTTAAACGATTATTTTTGTGTGATTTGTACTTAATAGTCTAAGTATTAGTAGCTATTATAGTTGCCTCCAAAACAAAACAAAAAGCCTGCTCTAGCATCCTGGCCAATAGGTGGAAAATTGTACCAATTTTTAAGAATTTTGTTGGAGGATAAACATGTAGTTTTGCCAACAATGGTTTCTGTAGGGCCATAAACCTGTGGATAGACGCTATAATTGTTTTTTACAGAGTGATGATAAAATTCTGGGACACTGATCTCAACATTTTAAAGAAAGGCACATCAACACCAAAAATTCTCAAAGGGATCCTTGTGATCCGCAATTCCTTGCATGAGTTTAGTTCTCAAATA
The DNA here is from genome assembly GCF_015706575.1 of Patiria miniata. Classification (NCBI taxonomy): domain Eukaryota; kingdom Metazoa; phylum Echinodermata; class Asteroidea; order Valvatida; family Asterinidae; genus Patiria; species Patiria miniata. Next base: position 10,311,709 of record NW_024037070.1, read on the forward strand.
ATTTTGAAGAAACTGTGGCTTTTGGAGCCTGTTATTTAAAGGCACAAATCTAAATTTCCAAAGCTGTGAAATGTATTTAGTCATCAGAATATGAATACTATCTTTTAGTACAATCACAAGGAAATTGTTTACATCATTGCAATGCATTGTCCATAGAAAATAACCAGATTGATGAAAAAAAAGGTTGATTTTTATTTTTGGTAATTTTTTTTTGGGGGGGGGGGGTTAAGAAATAGCAATCTGTATCTAGGATTTGTCAGCTTTCTTCGATGTCCTCATAATTATATAAAGCAAGATGTAACCCTAAAAAAATCTTAAAATGATACAAATTTGCGTTCTGGTGCAAATGAAAAGCAAGAGAAAAATTCTGAAATCAAGTTTTGTGTGATTGCCATTTACGTAAAATCAGTAGTGTATACACGTGGACATTGAGATGTTTTATTCATCCCCGTTTGCCCAAATTCACAGACTTCCCAGTGTCCTAGTTACCTCCATTGAAGGCCAACTAAACTTGGACACACTTTTAGCCTACTACTTTTTACTATTTATTTTTACTAAATGAGAAAATGGCATTGCAAAAAGGGACCGACGCACGACACAGTGGCTCTCCATGCTTGGCATTATTCCATTTACCCCAGACTTCTACGATACTGAAGAGTCCAACCACCTCACAGCTTTTTGCCAAACCAACCTCCATATTTTGTAATATGTTTTTTTTCCCAAACAGCCAAACCCGCACAGCCCCCCCCCCCCCCCCCCCCCCACCGCCTAAAAAAACCCACATTTTTTTTTATATCGGAAAGTGCTCTACCACTGCAGTAACATTATGCAATTCATACATTCAATTTTCTCAGTAAGGGAATACCTGGTGTAGCGTCTTGGTCTGTTGAGAAAAGAGAGAGAGATTTAGTGTTAGGTCGAGTCACATGACACTTTTTATGGGAATATGTGTGCACACACTGCATATGGCCAGATCACACTGCATACAGCTTGTGTGACAATCAGCAACAGTCTCATTATTTTAGAAGGTTTAACTACATTTCACCTGCAATGGCACCTGTTCTTACTTAGCTCAGACATCGGCAAATTTGAAAGAAATTCAAGTTACCCCGGATTTAATACCATAATTGTACATTTTCACCACTGACATCTTGTTCAGCATAAATCTTCAAGCGATTATTTGTGAAATTATGTTCGGAGGCTAGACAATTGTATACACATGTCAGACTGGTAATGGTGTTTTAAAAGGTAAAGCCACACTTTGTATTGAGCGTTGAGAGATTACTTTTGCTCCTGTGATGTCACTGTCAAAACACGAAGAGCTGTTGGTTACACGTTTACAGTGCTGTGTCTCTTGACAAATATTATTATTGCACGGTGCAACTGCAAACTCATTCTAATATAGAGACTCCACCTCGTACAGTCTAAAATCAAATTGCTAAATCACCGTCTTGCATCCAGGAGAGGACTGTCAGTCACTTACCACTTGTGAATCTTATCTGCCACCACTCACAGGATTTCATGACGAGAACAGCTGGACCTACATTTGGCTTTTCTTTTAATCTTTTCTTTTTTTTCTCTCTTTTCTTTTTTCATTCTTTTTCATTTTTTTTTAAATCTTTTTTTTACTTCTTTTTTATTTTTTTATTTTTTATTTCTATTTTTTTTATTTTTTTTATTTTTTATGTTTTTTTATTGTTTACTTTTTAAATAAATACCTTGGTGCAAAAAAAGAATAAGAAATTTTGATTAAAACACAAATAAAGCACACACAAACACTCTTGACAGATTAGCTACTTAATACAAACCAATAAACAGAAAATATGTCTGTATAAAAATCTGCAGCCCTGGAGCTACCCTTTTTTTCGTTGATTTCTCAACCCCCCCCCCCCCCCAAAAAAAAAAGAAATCCACCAAAATTCACAAATTCTTGGGCAGTTGTGTCTGATGTATTTAAAAACTTGATACAACCAGACACAACTTGAGTAACTTGACACAACACAGCCTTTGATTGCCTGATTTTGTCAAGCGCCAGAAATTGCCAGTGTTTTTAATACAGCCCTGTGATGGATTTCTGTATAGTCAGAAATAAATTCCACTAAAATGGGCTACTGAAGTGACCTGTGTCCTGATCCAACTATCCTATTCAACATGTTCAAGTGACGATCCAGACCTGATGATGAAATGATTGGATCATGTTTTTGAGACTTTCTTTTCGAGCTTACATTGGGTCCTTTCACAAAAGTTGCTGCATCCATTTCATGGTAAATACTGGCAATTAACCTTTACCATGTTTACACCAAAATTTCTTTTATTTCAGGTACAGTTTATCGCTGAAAAATCTGCAGTTTATGGACTAAAAAAGGGTAGCAACACTTCAGCTTGATATCAAAGATTTTTTTTCTTAAATGAAATACACATTCATGTTTATTGACCCAAAAAATGCACCATTTCTAAATTCAATTTTGCAAAAGTAAATTAAGAAGCATTAAAAAGTTATTGGTATGTTCTTTCAATCGAACAGCCCATAAAATGTGCTTGATGAAACACGAAGAAAATGGAATCGTTTGAAGAGAAACACAGAGTATGGCAAGTAACATCTCATGAGGAACACAAAGTCATTTTTTTCCAAGAAAATTTTTTTTTCTGACTTCTGATGTACTTATGCATTGTAGTAACTGTTTTGTGCTACATGTAGCTTTTATGGATTGATAACTTATAATAATAATAATAATAATAAATCTAATTGTTATAATTGTGTCATTACCTGTATCTTCTTGGCCTGTAGCCACCGTAGACGTTGGCATAGGGACTGTAACCACGGTAAGCTGACCTCCCGGTAGCGCGGAATCGAGCCCGGCCTGGGCGGTCTGTCGTAGAGATACCAGGACGATTGGTGCGTTTAGCGCTCACCTGGTGTGCAAAGGAGGAACGTTTAGACAATTAACACACAAGGATTTTTTTTTCGATTATTTACACTGACCTCTTTTGTTCCCTATTGTTTTTGCTGAAGCAGGTGCCTTTTGAATAAGCCTCAAGTCATTTCACAAATTGATATGGACTCTGTGTACAAATTAAAGATTTAAAGCCTCCGTAATGAACAAAATAATACCAGCTCTTTTCTAACTTCTGTGTACGTACATATAATGAATATTAGACGGTTTGTCTTGAACAAATGAGCCCAATCAGGAATTCTTTTAGCAATGCTTAACGTGTTGAATTGTTGTGAAGATGGGTTGCATACCTTGATCTGCCTTCCTTTGAATAGGGATTCATTGAGCGCTAGAGCAGGCTCCACCATATCCTTGTCGGAAAATTCAACATAGGCAAACCTGCAAAACAACATTGTTTCACATATAACACTTAAGATTCAAGCAAGTATACATGTACGTACTTACTTCAAACATTGAATGGATAGATTTGTTTCTGGTAAAAGGCTTGACTTCAAGATGGAATTTTGAATCAGGGTGATAAAAAATTGTATATTGACATGTTTACCAACATTTTTATCTTAATGCAGGGCATGAGGTCATTAATTCCAGTTCCACCTGATTTTTTTTCCGCAAAAGATCTCAGTGAGGTGAAAAGCCAATATTCAAATCTAGACTTGGCCTCCTTTTATCTATGACTGAAGTCAAACTCTTGGAGTTAAACCTTGCCAAGATCAGCCTGATCTAAAGTCTACACAAAGCTAAAACTCATAAGTTAAGCAAGGTATGTGCATGCAAAACCTATAGATCATTCTTCAACGCAATCATGCTGAATTTGGCATCATCAAATAACAATTGTTTTTCTTTTGATTTTCTTAATCTGCAGTCTGTACAATAAAAAAATCATCTTGTGTCCTTATGACTAAATCATGTTGCAAGTTTAATCCCCTGGGTAGCACTGCCGAAGTTCCCAAGACTTGATTTGATTAATCTTGTTGATTGTGACGATTAGTCCACGGCGGAATAAAATCCAAATTCAGTCTTGGACCTGGAATAACTTGGAGATGGGTTCGGGTCTAATCTAACTTACCCTTTGGGATGACCAGTGAATTTATCACACAGGATTGTGACTCTGTTGATAGACCCACAGCCGTGAAAATGTTCCTCTAATTCTTCTGCAGTTGTTGAATAATCAACCTGTAAAAAAAAAAAAGATTAGAGTAAAATGTCCGCCAATTCTAGTCTCGCTGATTTGGGAACAAAATATATGCCATTTTGGAAAACAAGTACAGTGATTTCTAAAAATATTTATATTTGGGGAGGACTTTTTGACTACCATCTAAATTTTCAAAGTACATGTATATGTATTTGTACTTTTTTCAATTTTCATTATTATTCCATAACCCCTTGAAAATAACATTCACAGTCCCGGCCTACCCTTGTCAATTTGGTACACTGCATCAATACATTCCAGTCCTTAAAGGTGTAGTCCATCATTTGTAATTTGTGCATTTTGTTCGTTTGAAGCAACAAAAGAGTTCAAAATCTAATGAAGGATACTGAGCAACTAACCTGATGAAGTTTCAGCTAAGCTTCAGCTGTACATTCCGAGAAAAAACAGCATTCTAAGATCTCAATTTCAAATTAAAAGTTGCTGAATCATGTTTTGAATTGTTTTGAATTGCAACTATACGCGACGTCGCGCACTGATCCGACGAATTATAACAACCGCCGCGCGCGTGTGCGTCGTTCGAATACTTGTGCGCGCTGCGCTGAATAACAAACGAACTACTAATTTAAATTTTCCTACGGTGCTTCTTAAGAATCACCGTTGGAACTGCCTTCTTTCGTTGATTACTTCAAAATGACAGCTTCCCAGAAAGAATAATTTCACAGGGAGTTTAGTCTCCTTACTATCTTTCAACCAAGTTAGTTTTTTCAACATAATTACGCCAGTTACTTTTCGGATGGCTGCAAATGATGGACTCTACCTTTAAATTACAATAGTACACATTGATAACGTCTAAAGAAATGGGTAGGAATCAGTGTAATGTTTTCATCCCTCCACTTCCTGACAACCATGGAGTTTCATGAAGGATGGTAAAGTTTGTACAGTGAGTGTGATCAACAAATACAGGTTGCCATTAAGCAGTTACCACTGTGAAGACATATATTCTTTTCACAGTAAATCCGTGTTCATAAAATGAGTCTAAGCTTTCCAATTTCTTACATTTCCCACATAAACCGATCTGTTATCCACCTCCTGTTTGTCCTCTAGAGAGAGAGGCGCGGCCGGTCCAGCAGGAGGCGGTGAGCTCATGTTCATCTGCTTCTCCACACTTCGCTCTGCATCTCCTTGAGTTTCTCAGCTTCTTCTTCCATCTCCCGGACGCGGGCTTTGATGGCTTCAAGTTCCTGCAGGAGAACACCAGGAAGTCAAGGATTGCTCATCAATTTGTCACCAAAAGGGACTATTGACCAATCACCATTTGCCAGTTAGCCACACCCCTCAGACATGGATTTTTGTACATTAAGTTTTGTTTGTCTCAAATTTTGCGCGTTGTGTCCACTTGTTTATCAAGTAATTGGACAAAACTACACTAGCGGTAGGTTAATTCTCTGAGCTTTTCAATATGTCTACATTGGTGTTGCAATATGGTTGCAATGAAACAAATGCACGAGTGTCAAACAATGAGAATGTGGTTAGTGTTGGCCGCAATCTTGTTTACGTGAAGCTAGCCCTACTTCGCATGCATGGCATGTGTTAAGTGTACAGTGCCAATTCAAACAAGATGGCGACCTACACTAGCTCGACAAACTCGTCGTACGTTTCGCGTTGAAAAAAAAAATTGAAATAATTTTAACTTTCTATTCTAATATATACTGAAGGTATTCTTTGTCGCTGTTTCTACCATATAAGTCCATGTAGGCCTATAAAGTATTTTAATGTTCTTATACAAAATTTGTTAACGCTGGGTTGACGACCCTTGACATATTTTTAGTAGGACCAGGACTCCATCATGCCCATTGCATCTTCAATCACGTCACACAATGCACAAACATGACTAGCCCTACAGCATGAAACAACGAACATACAACATGATCAATGTCGATGAGTGACGAATACCGTTGCATTGGCACTGATTGGCATTAACAATGACAAACCGAGCACATTAAATGTTTCACTTACAGCATCTTCAACACCCGTTTCATCTCCGCCCGGTGACTGAAACCCTGGCATGCCTGGAGAAGTTTCTTCATCAGGTCCAGCAAGTAACGCATCTTCGGTTTGGTCGTCAAGATAATCTGCCATCTTAAAACGGATCAGGATTTTGAAACCCCTCAATTTTTCCCAAATACAGTTTCAATGTTAATCAAATTGGGTGGAAAATGGTCTCAAATAATGTTTCTTGCAGAAAGTGTTACCAAATTGGCATACTTACGTTTGCTTTTTATGATGTTGCTGGATTGAATAATCCAACAAACGCGTCAAGTAACTGCTTGTGAAGTTAGTTCTGATCTACCGGGCACATTAAACAATTTCGGACAATTGAGGGCGCTAAAGCGTAGTCACAGAGCCGAGGCGGCCTAAAGGGTCAAACAATGTTTACATAATACATTTTAGAAGCATACAACACAAAAAAACTACTACGTACCATACATAAAATGAAGACATATACCAAGAATTTGACCATTCTGGAACTAAGATTAAGTGACCACATTATGCAGACTCACTGTTACTTGTCTCAAAACTTAATTTAATGGCGAGAGTAGAAGTGAGTGGGATAGACTGGTTTCAAGTGGTTGGTTTTTTTTCACAAATATTTCAGTGTTTTAACTTTATTTTCGGAGAAAGTCAAACATCCTTGATTATGCACAATAACTTGAATGATAATGATTCATAAATTGCTGAAGCATGGGCAAGAAATTATCCATTATTAAACAAACACATTGGTCTTTGGGTTTATGTCCTTTGCGCTTTTATTTAATATTTACAATTCAGAAACAAAGAATATCTGAATAAAGTAATATCTGAATAAGTATCTTCAAATTAACATCCATTTATAAAGATCACATAACTATCACGAAGCATTGAAAGTCTTTAGCAAGAAAACTATACATAA
>NW_024037071.1:0-115092 GCF_015706575.1 Patiria miniata
CATTTTTTGTCGACGGTACCTTGTTTTGTTGACGATAGCTTTTTTGTCGACGGAGGTTGTGGTAACTGTTCCTATCCTGAAGCAGGTTAAGGCCCCCGACAGTTGTAAAATCATTTAATTGCAAGACACTCCAGCGGCCAATTCCGATCGCCGCACGCAAATGTTAACTTGTGCGCTCTGCGTGTGACTTTGACTGGCGTGGCACAAGTTGCAGGTGGCAGTTTCGAATATCCAAATATGTGGTCAACATGCACTTTAAGTAATCGAATACTAAATTACTCGAAAACGGACAGCTCTACAGGGAGGCTGCATCCGAATCTCTTTTCTAGAGCCATTGTCTACTTTTCTAGGTTCATAGTTACAGCTACGTGTACTTGGATGTGGGCACATTTTAACAATACACGCAACCGTAGCTCGGAATACTATTGAGGACATGGCCTTACATTATTTTCTTGTTAGAGCTATTGCCCAAGTCCTTGTCAAGTACAACTACTTGGAACAATATACGTAGCCGTAGCTCTGAATACCCGTTTGGGTCACACCCGTAAATTATTTTCCTATTTTTGTTTGTTTGTATAGTTGACTCTGACAACCAGAGGCCTACCCCAACTGGATCCGACCACTAGCTTCATGTACATGTGTAAGTTTGGAGATCTACCCCAGCCTGCCACGGTCGTCTTCACAACCACCACATCCTCCGTCCGATGCTTAACGCCCCCTATTCATCACTGCCATCAACAGTGCAAGGTAAAACTGGAGATTGCGGAGAACAGTAGTAAAACAAACAAAATAGCCACTTTTATTTTTATAAAGCATGCAAAACACAAACCAGAACCGTCTTTCTTTTAAAAACTGATTTGTCCTTGTGGAATTCATATTTTTCAAGACAGATGAAAACGTAAACCCCAAAAGCCTATTTCCCATTGGCAGAACTACAGAGGATGTTAGGGTGTCTCTTGGGCTGCAAAAATATAGAAAACATGCAGAAAAACACAGCAATGCCTGATAACACCCCTTCCCCCGCGCTTCTTGGCAGCCAACACCCTCCCCCCTCTTGATCCAAACCTGGATCCGTCCCTGTTTCCCCTCTCACAAAACTGAGTATAGCACACACATTTTTGCATACTCAGTTGTAAAGAATCGCAAGTTGTAGGGTACTTATTTTGGAAATGAAAATGTGGAGACCATTTTGCATCCGAAAACTATGTGCTTAAATTGCAAAGAATCACACTATGAACATAGAAAGTCATACAAAAGCATATATTGTCACATTTTCAGACTTTTTTTTATTGACAAACACATCCATGATACAACCAGAAAATGCTGTCAGTCAATGTTGCCCATTTTGTTATTATATCTCTTTTTTTTAGCCAATTATAAGAGACGTTGAAACCTGAAAAAAAATACAAGGTCCAAGGACTCGGGAATAAACCATCGTAAACATCCTTCAACTGGCTCAAATTGTGAAATGGAAATATATTAAAACATTGGATGAAGTGAGTTAGCAACTGGTACTCCAATTAAGATAAGCGCGCACCGGGCAGTGTATCCAATGATGCGATAAACGTCGAGGGTTCAACTTAGCATGTCTCTGGACTTATGCGTGAATGTGTGTCGGTGATGAAAGACGGTCTTGCTATCCTAGGTATCACCATATACATCTTGATATTCACTCGGAGACGCTCCATTTGGGCAATGGACCCCCCCCCCCGCTCTGACACCCCCCCCCGCTCTGACACCCCCCCCCAAATATACAGTAATAATAATTACTTTATGTCCGCCTGTCCGCAACAATCGGACATAAACAAAAATCCGACGGGTCTGCCGCCCCCCCCCGTTTGAGCAAACGAATGATAGAAAGTCCTAGCCCTGTGCATGCAGTTCTCTGATTTTAATAACTACCCAGTTTGAAAATCAAACATAGGCCTATTTTATCTTTAATGTGATTGCATCTCAGATTGTTGTTGCACCCTCCTCTCCCTGAAATGGCCCAATCCTGAATTTCGTTTGTTTATCTGGAAGGCATCTAAATAAACAACATTTTAAATAACTTGAAACAAGTCAATCCTAAGTCAGTGCTGCTGTTTATAAAAAAAAACCTTATAATTTGTCAGGAAATAAATACAATGTAATACAAGTGTAATACAATGTCATTAAATGTGATACAATTTATATGTAATGTCATACAATGTAATACATGTGCTAATGTACTGGACAGCACCATTTAATTGGCCTCTCGATTAAATGTGCGGTATAGTGTTCATGTTTTGCTGTTAATATTGTTTTATTTTTATTTCTTGGTTTTTGTTTCCAGGCGTCCTGATGGTGACACTCTCCCTCCATTCCACTGAGACCAACAAACTCATCGTCAACACGACCTTTGACTTCTACGACTGCAGTGCCTTTGATAGCTGCACCCAATGTGTGGCCGACTACCTGTGCAACTGGTGTGTCTTTGAGAACAGGTGCATGGGCAACGCTAGCAGCTGCATTGCCTCAGCTGTCATCGTTGGACAACAGGTGAAAATGACTTTCATTTGGAAAAAATAACTATAAGGAAAGAAAAATGTAGGCGCGCCAAATCTATTGAAGAGGGGATGGTGTGATAAAATATTTGACTGACTACTCCTTGCTAGAAGTTGGCTAGGTACTTTGTCACCCAGCCACCGCAAAATCGAACTTTCAGACAACAGGTGACCCAAAGTTTGGTTGCATATATGCCGACAGACCCACCCACCCTAGTGATTCCCTGACAATCAACTGAAATTGTATTTGATTTACTCCCAAAATATTAGATAAATATTGGAATCATTGGGTAAAACCTTTTTAAACATTTTAAATACATTATTAACAGCCTTTAAATGGAATCAAAGCAATGCCTATGGAATCAAAGCAATGCCTATGACATTCAAGACAATCTCTAGCAAGTACTATTTTGAATCACTATTTAGACTCACAGTATACAGAGAGTTTAAAGACAATTATGTTGTCAAAGAATGCCAGACTTATAGCCCTATAACAGTCCTGAATCCTCCGATTTCAATACGATTTTGCACACCCCCTAGGTAGTTACAATCTCCAAGACATAATTACGTTGGCTAGTACGGGCATTGGGAAATCATTACCGTGCTACGATATAAACATTTTACTGTTTTGTTTTTCAATCATATCCGAGATATAGGCCTATGAGATTCAGGAGGACATGGGAGACTTTTGAGACGTTGGTGGCAGCATTGTTTACCTCAAGCTAAAGTGGACGTCCTAATAACGCAAACGATGGAAAAAGGGCCGGTGTGTTGGCTGCCACCAACGTCTAAAAAGTATCCCATTGCTCATGAATGAAGTTTTGAAATGTCAAATGTGTTTTGATTATCACATATTACTAGTTGTAAATGTGATATGCACATTCTCATCGGTCATGCCAAAACTGGCACACAACTGAAAGATAGTCAGCTATACAATTTGGTTTAGTCCGATAAAAAAAAAGGTGGTCAAAATTGAAATGCCACGACTCCATATAAGTGGTTGCAACTATTAGACGACAGAGATTGTATCGGAAGGTACACAAAATTAATTATTAGTTTATGTTATCAATTTACAGGTGCAAATAGACACAGACATGAAGGGAAAAGATTACTGCCCAAGGATTGAAGACACTCCAGAAATTCTCATTCCAGCTGGGGAACCAGAATTTCAACTTTTGACAGTGAATGTTGCCAGACTCCCTGTAATGGTAAGGGCAAACGCTGAAAAGTAACTATTACACGACGTTTGATTCAGTTTTGTAGCCGAGTTCATCACTTGTCTATCAAAGGTCCTCTGGTCCTATTTCAACTCACAAAATATTCCAATGAGCTTTGACAAAGGCATTCCATTGTGTATTGTTCACTTATAACCGGACTTGTGAATGAACTTCTGACGGATTTCTTCAAAATGACAGCATGCCATCAGAAGGACTAATGTCACAGGGATGTTAGTGTCATTACTATCTTGATAGCTGCAAATTGTCCACTCTGCCTTTAAATTGCTATTTAATGCATCTAGCAGTCCAAAATGAAACACCACACAGAAAAATCCATTCATAAATACTTTTCGATCAGAAAGTCAAAGAAAGACAACATTATAATTTTTAACGATTTTGTTCAAGAATTTTACTTCCATGCTTCGTGAAACACCTCTATATGTTTATGGTATGTGCCTTGCGCGAGTAGTACTACAAATCTCCTTATATACCGCGCAATGTGGCGCAGAACGCAGCAGTGCTGGGGAAAAAAGCGGTGTTTGAAATTAGTCGGCGTTTTTAATTAACCGTTTAGAGAAAACCCCCCACGTGACGGGCTTTGACCAATAGGAATAGGTAAACTGTATTTTTTTATATTGAATTGTGAACATTTTAAAAATTTGATTCATTTGTAGCCTGACAAATCATCATATTCTTTCCGAGAAGAATTGTTCAATACTTTGCAGCATCCACCATGTCCGCAGTAAATAATCAGTCGAGCTGGAGACAGGCGGGCGAGACGTTATTTACTGCTTGTTTGTCTCCATCTTGATGTATTCGGTTACTGTAGTTGGATTGTTTAACACTGTCAGCCACTTCAATGCAAGTCTTTAATTAACTTATATTTCTTCCATAGTCTGGTTACACGTGTGTACTAAGGCACAAAGAATGGGCGACGGAGAAAACGACTGCAGGCATCGTACTCAGTGACACACAATTCTTTGCGCGCATATGAAGGTGAGCAAGTAGATTCCTAAGAATGGTTTATCAAGAATCTGGTGATTATCAAAAAGACAGAGGGTGATGGTAACAGACACAAAACTGATCCGGCAAAATGCACTAGTACATTCCGTTTTGATCTTTGTCAAAATTCGACACTAATTTACAGCAAGTACGATACAGAATTAAATTGAGCACATGTTTTGCTATGATGTATATAAACAAAGAAGGTAATTCATTTGGAATGAGGCACATGTATACAGATAATGTGAATATCAATATTTTCAGTGCAGAAACATGAGCTCTGAATAATACAGCATTCTCTTCAGGGTGGATTGAGTTTAATATCTTAGATGAGAATAAAAATCTCATACAACAAGTCCTTTCAGGATCTGGTATTCTTTACAAGGATGCCGGTATTTCTGAAATAGTTTTAATTATATGCTATTCTAGTAATCATTCTATCTTGCTAAGATTCAAATAGTTTATTACTATATATTGTGAAAAATACATCAGGGAAGGATTACCAGGGGTGTTCTATGTAATAGGCTATAGCAGCTGGGTGTGGTTAAAATATAGAATATATATTTATATATATAAAGGTTAACTTTCAATGTGTTGCATTCTTTACCTATAATGATGTTTTTCATAATTAAAGTTACACAATTATACAAAACATTTAAAGAGACCAGTCATAGTAGTAATGTTTAAATGATGGTTACTTGAACATCCCCGAACCTGTTCTTTTGTGTACATGTACGTGTGAATGAGGAAACAGGCTTTAACGGGGATGAAAACACGGAGCAATGGCTCTTTTCCCTGATTAACATGTTTTCACGGAACATGGAAGAAGGAAGTTGTTAATATCTCTTAGACTTACATGTAAAGTGGATATTAGTTGTTCCAATAATTTAAAGGGTGTTCATTTCTTGTCAAACAGTACAACTACATCATGGATGAGAAAGTCCTCATTGCTGACTTACAGATCCGCGGGAGCAGTTTTGTTCTGGACAACCCAACCATGTTAACTGGTAAAATAATCAAGAAGTTTAGTGTTTAGACCCGTGAACCCCCACCATACCAGATCCATCCAAAACCGAACAGAATGTTAGTCTGGTTCCCATACCAACAGTTTCTGACTTTTCATGATGAATCTTAGGTTCGGTAGCCTCCGGTAATACATTGTATTACAATTTACGTCACGTGACTAAAACAGGAGGAATTCCTCCCTTTTCCGAAAATTTCCGAAGTTTGCCGAATTCGTTTCGTGGACACTCGGATAGCGCCCGAGTATTTCCGAGTATAATATAGCTTTAATTAACTGCTAATTGCTTATTTTTTTTTTAATGAGTTGATAATTAATATTCATTGCTTTCATTTAGAAAACTTGAAATTCAACAACGATTTTGTGCATCAAACATACTCGGATCGTATGGGCGAACTTTTTGCTGCGTCATGTACACTTTTGAATTTGACGACCGTTACCAAGATTTTCCAAAACTCGGTCTTCATTCAGCTCCGCCTACTAACAGTGCTATTTTGGTGCCTAATTTTGAAGATTCCCGATCAACATTAGTCAATGTTATCTTACAGCAACATCAAACTCTATTATTATAACTGTATAATCTTACGAAGCAAGTGATTTATTAAAAAAATTGATTAGAACATTAAAAGCTACAAGCGATAAAGCGAAATCGGAAACGAAGTCGAGTTTTGAAAAACTGCCATCAATGTCGTCAAGGCGTTATAATAATAATAATAATAATAATAAAAACAATTTATAACGCGCCAGTATCTGTCAAAAATGACGCTCATGGCGCATTACAATTGGGTCATTCCATGTCAGACCAACGCACTTTTTTACCTCATGTCTTCCGATTTAATAAAAATTGCTGTGCTTGTAGGTCCTAATGAGCAATGAATACACACCAATTTTTAGCCCGATCCGACCTACCATGTGGTCAGGGCAGAAGCCACAAAAAAATGGCATTTTTAGAGTAAAATACCACCCTTTTGGTATAAATATGTCAAAACTATGGCAATTTTCATCCAATATATGTGAATTTGGTTTTAAAATAATGAGGATTGCATGCTCAAATCACTTCTTTTGTCAAAATTAAATTTTGTGAAAAAAGTAGGTCACATGACCTTTAATATGCTATCGTGACCTTTGACCCATTTTTTGTAATAATGTATCATTCCAAAAATCAACGAAATAAAAATAACTTGCTAGAGCATGTCTTCCTCTATCAGAATCTACTAAAAATCAGTTGGGGTCTTCCAAATTTACAACTTTATGACTATTTTTGTACAGTTGGTAGGTTACAAATGAGTCAATTTATATACTTTACATAAGAAATTCACCAACACAACTTACTATTCTGTTTCTAAAGTTACTAAAATATATCTTGGTTTGTGAATTTCTCATTCTGAGGGCTGATGAGGTCTAACCAGACTCATAGTGTAAATTATCAGCAGTGGCGCACCCAGGATTTGGCTTTTGGTGGGGGGGGGGGGGGCGGGGGTCATAAATCGTTTTTTGTTCAAATTTCTGTAAAAGATTGGACCAACAAAAACTAGAATAAAATCAAACAAACAAATTGAGGGTGGGTTCAAGGCCCCCCCCCCCCCTCCTGGGTGCCACTGATAATTAGTTATCCCACGAGCGCGCTTGGAATATGAAATAATGCAATGCTGCTGTGACCCATATGCCACTCGATGCACTACATAATTCCGTGTTCCACGAGCGCAAGTGGGATTTATAACCAATTTATCTTCAAGCAAACTTGATATCAAATGTGTACACGCAGTGAAGATGTACGTGCATACATGTAGTGTTTTGGTCCGTTCTGCAGGAAATAACACAACATATGTACACGTACATTTTTAATATCTGGGGTGCAATATAGCTGTGCAATATTATATAAAATCACACAGTTGTTGCTATAGATGGACTAATCAGGGTCTAGGATTCAAGTTTGCTTGAAGATAATACTTAATATTACAATCAAAGTTACCTTTACTCATTCATCACTGTGCTTCTTGAACTTTAATGACTCTCACAGACTTGGCATTTTGTTCCTTTGAGGTGAATTTCACCTGGACGTGAGTCCGCTGTACTGGGTGAAGGCCTGGTTACTGTTAGTGGTTAGCACACTCCGAGTCCAGATATTCTGATTAGACAGTTTCTTTGGAATCAGAAGGTGGAATTTTGTTTTTCCTGGCTTTGTACTTTATACATAAAAATCTAGATTAATTTTAGTAACTTTAGAAACAGAATAGTAAGTTGTGTTGGTGAATTTCTTATGTAAAGTCTATAAATTGACTCATTTGTAACCTACTAACTGTACAAAAGTAGTCATAAAGTTGTAAATTTTGAAGACCCCAACTGATTTTTAGTAGATTCTGATAGAGGAAGACATGCTCTAGCAAGTTATTTTTATTTCGTTGATTTTCGGAATGATACATTATTACAAAAATTGGGACAGGTCACGATAGCATATTAAGGTCACGTGACCTACTTTTCACAAAATTTAATTTTGACAAAAGAGTGATTTGAGCATGCAATCCTCATTATTTTAAAACCAATTCACATATATTGGATGAAAATTGCCATAGTTTTGACATATTTATACCAAAAGGGTGGTATTTTACTCTAAAAATGCCATTTTTTTGTGGCTTCTGCCCTGACCACATGGTAGGTCGGATCGGGCTAAAAATTGGTGTGTATTCATTGCTCATTAGGACCTACAAGCACAGCAATTTTTATTAAAATCGGAAGACATGAGGTAAAAAAGTGCGTTGGTCTGACATGGAATGACCCAAGTGTAAAAAAATCAGAAAATCAAAAACAAATTAAATTCATGAATAACTAAACAAAAAATATTGTGAGCGTTCTGGAACGAGTAAAATAAGAGTTCAGGGCAACTTTAAATTGAGAGACAGATGACAGATAACGAATATCGAGAAGCAATTTGTTCCAAAGATAAGGACCCTCGTGAGAAAAGGATCGATCTCCCCAGGATGTGCAAGTATGAGGGACAACAAGCAAAGCAGGCGCAGTTCTAGAACCAATTTTTTTGGGGGCTAGCACGGTGGATCCAGATTTTTTTTCAGGGAGGTGTGCTGAAATGTTGACCGGTTATTTTTTCCAGACACTTCGGCCTCCGAAAATCAATAGATGGCGAGTGGGGGGGGGGGGGGGGGGGGCTCGGGCTCATGCCATATTTTCAATGGGGAGCACCAATAAAATCCTAAAATCATTCACACTATATTAACTAATGCACCCTTGTCACGGCTATTTCTTCTTAGGGGGAGACCGTTCGCATGTACATCACAATTCTTTCTTTTTGCTAATGCAATTTTTTTTTACGGAATTTATTTTGGGGGGGCTAGACAATTTTTTTGGGGAGGGGCTACAGCCCCCCCCCCCCCCAGCCACCCCGTAGAACCGCGCCTGAAGCAAAGAAGCATCACAAGATCTCAAACCCCTGGACGGATTGTATGGAGTTAATAACCCTACGTTGTATTCAGGAGCTTAAGCACGCAGACAATGAAAAACAAGCTTGTATTTGATCCGGTCAGCAACAGGGAGCCAGCCCAGAGACTGCAAAATTGGGGACGATATGGGCTCTAGAGGGTATCAGGGTCACAATACGAGCAGCGGATTTGTTTAGTCTTGAGCAAGCTAGTTGGTTACGGGGTAACAAAGAGTCACAAAGATCCAAATGAGAAGAAATGAGGGCTTGAACAAGCTTCTCTTTGGCTGAGCGGGTTAAGTACATCCAAATGAAACCCAAGTTACGAACTTAAAATCTGAAAATATTAGCATGTCATTAGCCTGTCACCATTGTGAGATGCATGTGAGATGCACATTGCTGATAACCACATAAAATGGTGATTGTCAAGAGCTGCATAGGCCTGTATGGTCTGTTTTTGCGAGGCCCTGCTTCATATTAATACTGTTGCTTTACATTGGGCTGGAAATGCATCTTCAAAATGCTTAAATGAATGTAGAATAGATGAATAAGTTGCCTTCATCCAGAATTCTGACTTAAAATTAACTGAACCTCTGGATGAAAGCAGTAACCACTTTTCTGGCACAGAATGGGGGAGCAATCAAAGAAAAATACTTGCATGAAAACAACCCAAAATGACACAAACTTTGACAATTTTTACTTTCATACTTGTAATAACATGTTGTTGAATAACTTTACACAGTGACTTTGTATAAGTGTGGGGTCAAACGGACCAATTGCGGCAAATGTCTCCTGGCCGATGCCAAATTCTCTTGCGGTTGGTGTAAACCGTCTCAGATGTGTAGCATAACGACGGCGTGCACAGACAGGCAGGGTTGGCTGAGTGGACAGGACTTGTGCCCTGATCCACACATCACCTCGGTAGGTATTTATGGAGTTTTTGAAAGCCAATAGCTTGTAAAAGAATCAGAGATTTGTGCTGAAAAATGCTACATAGGCTTGGGCGATTCCACGCCGGAATCGTTGGAGTCATTGCTTTAACGAAAACCTTTAACAGCTCCGATCCACGTCATATTACATATTCCAAAGTCGGCCATTTTATTTGTGGAATACAAAGGTATTCTTGCCCATGTGGCCTATTGCTGCCTGTCACTAAAGCGATTGTTTTTGTCACGAAAATGGTAGTTTTGCGTAACATTGTATTTGTCTATACAAATCAGATTTCCTATCATTGTAGGAATTTTCAAAGCGATTGGGAATAGTATGCAGCTAACGAAAATATGAGTATTAAAAGTGGGTAAACTTTCAGAAAGATCTTTCAAAGAGTTAAGTTCCAATAACTTTTTCGTTTCCCGCCAAAAACCAATGGAGTCCGTTGTTTGAGTAACTGGCAAGTCGCTATGATTTGACAGCTATAAATATAAACTGAAAATCTCCACATGCATACGAAGTGAGAAATTATGGTTATTCAAGCTTTTCACTCCTAAAACCAGTTGTGAACAAAACACCAGACGAGCGTATAAGCGAGGGGAAACATCTTGCGCGCACTTCCACTCACTTTCCATGACCCCAACACGTGATTTGTGGGAATAACAGCAAGGTCGTAAAAAAAGGGTTATTGTTTCTGTTCATGAGAAATCCTTGTGAAGCATGTCAGGATGTCGGCTAGGAGCATGGTTACTCATTATTCGTGTGATCGCAATCCGCAAAGTCTTTATTGTAGTGCAGGCGATACATTTTGAGTAGAAGTTGGTTAACGTAGCTATTTAACCTAATGTGGGGGTGCTGAATCTGAACATGATGGATACTAAGCTGAATTCTGAGATTAAAGTGGCTTTACCGCGAAATAAAAACAAACGAATAAAAAGGATTACTTTTGTAACTGTAGATTTTTAAACTCTTCATTTAGCTCATTTCAAGTAGCTTAAAAACAGCTAAATAAATCAATCTAATCAATTGTGTTGGTGTACTTCTACATTTTTAAATGCACTGTCAAACACTGTCAAATGACTTTTTGAAGCATTACTCTGTGAAACAGAAGTAAAAGACAGTGACAAATCAACGCTACTGAATTTAGTGCAAAAGAAGATGATGGTTTATAAGCCGGGTTTTTTAAGATTAAGGAGGCATTTTGTTTAAAATATGCAAATTTTCAAAAATATACTGATTTTATGAGCAAGTGCTTCATTTTTAGACAGAATTTATTATCATAGCTATTTTACCTAATTTGTGGGTGTTAAATCAGTAAAAAAGTGATTGATATTTAGCTATTAAATTTTAAACTTAAACCGCATTACCACCAATACAAAAATAAATAAAGCCAATAGTTTTTAAACTGTACATTTTCAAAAAATTCTGAAAAGGTTCTGAAAATAACTGAGAAAACTTCTAGACCAGGCCTAGAGTTTGTTGATTTTATACTGTTGTAATTTTTTTCTGGTATTATGCTCCTACATGTACATTTTTAAGTGCACTGTCAGATTATCTTGTGTATTACTTGAACCAGCAAAGGGATTTGTAAAAGGCAGTAACAAACAAAAGTTACGGAATTCAGGGCAGATGAAGATGATGGTTAGTGCTATTAAGATAATGATGAAATAAAAGGCACATTGTATGGGGAAAGCAGTTTTCTAAAATCAACTGCTTTTGAGAGTAAAGGCTTTAGTTTTGTACGGTTAGATAAAATCTGTATTGAGTTCATTCCTAGGTGCTCAAGTACCCATGTGCCTTAACTGAAGATTTTTTTAATGTGGTGTAATTTGTCAATGAGTCTGTGTGTATTTTCCAAGCAGCTGAATTACACTGAGTCTTTTGAGTAATGGCACAAAACATTTCCTTTATAACTAAGTACATTTCCTTTCAAAAAAATTGTGTCTAGTCCCCCCCCAAAAAAAATTCCATAAAAAAAAATGCACTAGCAAAATGTAAGAATTTGGGAAATGAGAAGGGTGCACTTGTACACTTTTAGTTAATATAGTGTGCCTGCTTGTAGAATTTTATCAGCGCTCCCCATTGAAAATATGGCACGAGCCATTTTAGGAAGATTTAGGAGTATACAAGATCAGCATCTTGAAATGAGTAACATAAAGAATTTGAAAGCTTACATTTAAAAAGTAATGATTTTATTCATATTTTGTTATTTCGCGGTAATGCCCCTTTTATCTCAGAATTCAGCTTGGTATCCCATCATTCACAGATTCAGCACCCCCAAAATAACCCCTGGTTAAAAAAACTACATCTGAAACTAGGCCAGTAAGCTTTGCGTTTTCTCCAGATTTTTTTTCCAAGAACGCGCCACAAATCACTGATGGGGGCTGATTTGACTGTACCACATGGTAAAGCAGTCGATATCACACGTCATCCTTAAATTTTGAAATAAAAGCAAACGAATCCAAATGTACCTCAAGATTAAGTTATGTATATATATCCGTTTCTGTTTACAATTCTTTCTTTTTTAATTCTGTAGTTCAGCCCCACGAGTGGTCATGTTGCTGGAGGTACCAGAGTGATCATCGAAGGATATAACCTGGGACAGGCCGCCAGCGACATCAAACAAGTCACGGTGGCTGGAATGCCATGTCAGACGATAGAGTACAAACGTGCAGAAAGGTACCGGTAGATGGTTAACGTGTATTGTCCGTGCCATTTTCAAGTTTCATCCCAAACACAGAATAATTATTTTAATGCTATTCAGTATTTAATGAGACATTAGTCGGCCAAACCTGAGTTGTGGAATTAACACTTATTCATAAATACCTATAAGACTGTTTACCAATTCCTATTGGTCGAGAGCCCGTCACGTGGCCGGTTTTAAACGGTTGATAAAAATCGGCTGGCTGGTCTTAAACACTTTTCCAGTGTCACATAAAATTTGGACTCCAACGAAATCCGGTGCCTTTTACCATTTATTGGTTAATCGTTCACAATTCTCACGTATATGGAGGTTCAAATGTGGACATCTGCTTTTCTGCTAACAGAATAGCAAAAAAAGCAGATTGAACGTGTTGCTAAAATGTATTTTTCTCCTTTTCTGCTTTGCTGCTACCAGATAAGCAGATTTTACTGTTTGCTCTGCACTGGGGGTTTAAAAAGGGACATCTGCTTTTCTGCTCCTAGAAAAGCAGATTGAATGTTTTGTCATTGTGGTTCAAAAGTGGACATTTGCTTTGCTGCTACAGAGAAACTGGACAGAGAAACTGGACAGATTGATTCCCGAACGCAACTATGCCACTCTAGATCCCACCATCTTTTGTCGATGGCGGGCTCGTACCATCTGTTGATGGGGGCGCTGTTCAAAACCGACCATTATGCACAATAACGTAAAGTATATGGTGCTTTTCAGAGCGATACATGCATGCAATTTAAAAAAAGGCACCCGGAACCGCCGACGCCACAAAAAAGGGCAAGTGGTTTTTTTTAAGGGCACTTGTTAACAAAAAGGGCACTCTTTGCAAATATTTTTTTTGGGGGGGGGGGGGGTAAGGGGGGTAAGCGAGGGTGAAAAAGGGTATTTGAATGGAAAAGAGCACGGAATCGATGGAGTCATTCCTTTAACGGAAACCTTTAACAGCTCCGATCCACGGCATATTACATATTCCAAAGTCGGCCATTTTATTTGTGGTTGAAAAGAGCACTCTTTACAAAATATTGCGGGGGGGGGGGGGTTAAATACCCCCTTACACCCCCCCCGGTCGCTGGCTACACCTATGTAAATGTATGGTATATTAAGCAAGTGATTTATTTAAAAGATTGATCGGAACATTAAAAGCTATAAGTGATAAAGCTAATTCGAAAACGAAGCCGAGCTTTGAAAAAGGGTCATCAGTGTCGTCATGTTTATTTTTAGCCGCGGCTGCTGTCTTACATACAGTTTATACGTGAGCGTCGGGAATAATCGTCAGGTCTGGGGACCAGACTAGGAAGTAAGTATTTCGTAGTTCTGCGTTCTGCGCCACATCTCGCAGTAGTACGTGCGACGTGCGCACCAATCTCCATATAAGGAATTGTTTTCGACTCACTCGCAAGAGGGACATACCATAGCTAGAGGGGTACCGAAAATCATCAAGAAGTAAACTTGTTGAACAAAATCGTTGGAAATTTATAATTTTGGACTTTTTTTTTTTGGCTTTTGGACAAACAGTTTCATGAATGGGAACAAATAATGTGCCTGGCCGGTATTAAACACTATGTTTAAAGCTACAGTCCATCATTTGCAGCTATAGGTAACTGACGTAATTATTGTTGAAGAGCATACTTAGTTTAAAGATAATAATGGGACTAAACTCCCTGTGAAATAATTCTTTCTGGCAAGCTGTCATTTTGAAGAAAACAATGAAAGAAGGCCTTTCCATGGAAATTTCCGTTATTAGCTTGTTTTTAATTCGGCGAACCGTGCGCAACCGTTGAAACGTCGCACGTGTACGCGCGCGGCTGCTATTATTCGTCAGTTCAGTGCGCGACATCGTGTAGCTGCAATCGGCTCAGCGAGAACGTGTTTTGGACGCTGAATTCATGCCTAAATCAAAACATGACTCAGCAACTTTTGATTTGAAATCAAAATCCTAGAATATTGTTTTCTCGGAATATACACCATTCGTAGAGCTAAAACTTCATCAGGTTAGTTGTAAAGCACCCTTCTTTAGATTTTCAGCACTTTTGTTGCTTCAAATGAACATAATGCACAAATTACAAATGATGGACTGTACCTTTAAGACCGGTTTGAGTCTGGATGCTGACCCGAGCCGAAGGCAAGGGTAATTATCAGCATGTAGACTCCAACCAGTCTTAAACATAGTGTTTAAAACTTTGGTTAAAGTTTCAATTTATTTGCGGCCCGACATTAATTCATTTCTCGCATGGCAGACTGGTACCCGCCTCCCTATCAGAATGGATTATGAAGAGACCAGGAACCAGTCTATTTGAAAGACTCATTTTGTTTATCTGCAAAAAGGAATAAAAATAAAAGCCTTTTTTCAGAGGGTCGCAGCTGCCCAAATATTCAGTTACAATAAAACATTGCAAGTTGAACAATTTTGTCAGGAGGAAAAACTTAAATCGTTTAAGAGCACACTCTGTCTTTGAAGACAAGTGCATGTATTTAAGAACCAGTCACTTTTTTTCAAAAGTGGAGGATTAATAGTCAATTCAAAACATCGTGGTTAAGGAATCACTTATAACTTACAAACAATTTTTGTCGTCATATGGTTCTACCCTTAACTTATATATCGATGATCTCATCATGCAAACCTTCAAATCTTAGTAGTTAATTTGCTGGCAAAAACCTCCCAGAATTTTTCAAAAACAATGTTTTTTTGAGGAATTGCATGCTTGAAGAACGAATGGGCCATGGGCGTCGCAAGGATTTTGTTAGAGATCGGCAAAGCACATTATTCCCCAAACTCCTTACATATTCTCCATTTATCAGGTTTTTTTTAGGATGGGCGGGGGGGGGGGGGGATTTGCCCACTGCACCACCATTAACACCCCTGCGGACGCACATGTTTGTAAATGTGCATTAAATTAACGGCAATATGGCTTTTTGTCTTCTTCTTTTGCGGGGGGGGGGGGGGGGGGGGGGTAGGGCCCACCTTGTCCTCCCCCCCCTTCGCGCCGCCCATTAAATGGGCTCCTGCCATCCACCATTATCTTTTGCTAAAAACAATTGCCTTTGGGCTTCTAAATTTTGGTTCCAACGGGAATCAGGAAGTAGGGTTAATGAGCAGGAAAGTTTGGAGTGCAGAAATGTTGATATCAAAAGCAGCTCGTCATTTCCATACATACAATGTATATTCCAAAATACATGTAGAATACAGTTTCCCTATGCGTCTCATTATGTGTGATTATATGTTTGTGTTGGGTATTGATGTGAAGTCTGACGCAATGTGGTGTCGATCAGGCACCACCTACTGATAGGGTCCACTTTTGCAGTTATGCCACTGTCAAGCACCTTTCAGAAAAATAAGCAATGTCAAAAGTCATCATGAATCGTAATCATTATTGCTTTATTCTTTATACAGGATTGTCTGCATGACTGATGCTAGCACTGCTGGGGCAGCAAGTGATCCCGTGGTGGTAATGATAGGCAGGGATGAACCCATTGAGAAATATGAAGTGACGACGATGGAAAAGCATTTTTCCTTCGTGGCAAGTTTATTTTCCTGTGTTTGACCGAATAGTTAAAGATGTGCTCTTTAAATATATGTACACTGTTTTTTTATGTGGGCATTGGGAAGATGAATTTCACTGTTAAAGTTTTTTATGGTGATGAAATGAAATATCGAATTGAATTGAATTGTTGAAGTTTTAAAGGGAATATACAACATTTGCAAACATCAAAAAACGAAATGATCAAACTATCACGCAATACCTTACTGAATTGTTAGGGATTGACAGTCTAAAGCATCCTGTAAAATCGTGGCTCCTGGTGTGCTGACATTTTAAAGAAAAACTGTATTTTTCCAACGCTGGTCGGCCGACCACCGTTGGACAAAAAACTGGCTTTTTTCCAAAAACTGCTCCTATTTCTTCATATTTAGTTATTCCGCATTTTCTTTGCAATAGATTACACACCTGTGAATGGGTAAAAACCTGCTGGATTGATTCTTTGACCTTACAATTCCCCAAAGTCTTTACGTTTCTCCGTTTCATCTTAAGTGGGGTCGGGGAACCAGACTACAAGAAATTGATTGGTTTTCTTGGTTTTTCCAGCATCAACTAGCCAAAAACGTGAAACAAGTCATTTTAACAATATTTGCTATAACATACTAATCCTCCAAATCCATTTATTTCTGAAAATTGCAGCAAAAGCACATGTTGTACATTCCCTTTAAGTTAACGTTAATGTGAAAGTACTGAGAAAAGCAGTCGGTGATTGTAACAAGACAGCGTAATGATATAAATTTCTTTACAATCACATCAGCCTGAAATAAACAACAATTATAATATTAATTAGATGGCTATTTATTCGGGGGATACAACAATACATTGCCCTCGCTATAACAATATTACACTAGTCTTGGTATAGTTTGTGCAAAGCCGACCAGTATTGTATGATTATTTGTGGTCGCATTGCAATAAGACTGGCGACATTTTTTTTTATTAAAAAAGGAAGTGGGAATTATTTTTGGATTGTAAGTATTTGGATTGGTTTTTCCTGACGAGCGCCATATTTTTCTGTTGATGTCTTATTAAAAAGAGGGAGAAGTTTTGTATTGGTACAAACTTAGCAATTTAAAAACTAAATTTATTTTCAATTTTCAGGAACAATACATCATCAGGAACCATCAATTCAATTCATTTCTTATTTGTGAATATTTCAGTCAGGAAAGCCCCTCGACAGAGACTTTGTCTTTTTTAGGCGATCCTTCGGGAGCTGTTTGGTTCTTATCGTTTTCTGTTCATTTTTTTCGGTCTTGGTTTTACTGTCTGTCCTGAGAAGTAAAGTAAATGTAAATATAAAATGTAAACACTACTATTGCACATTATGTGTGTAAAACTGTTAAATGCTTCCTTTAATTCTTACGCAACGAGTCATATATCCTGTGAAAAAAAGTTATTGGAGTTAATATTTTTATCTCAAAGGTACCCATCATCACTGGTGTCCATCCACTTCTAGGACCAATGGCTGGTGGGTCAAAGGTCACATTAACAGGAAAAGGTCTTAATGCAGGACGCAGCAGGAGTATCACTGTGGCCGGCATACCGTGCAACATCACTGAACCAACAAAGTGAGTCGTATATCATGGTTTTCGTCATTAAAGGGAAAATACAACATTTGCAAACATCAAAAAATAAAACTACCAAATCATTTTGAAATACCTTGCTGGACTGTTAGTGAATGACAGTGTAAAGCATCCTGTAAAATCATGGCACCTGGTATACTGTCATTTTCAAGAAAAGTGGTATTTTTGTACCAATTTCCAACGCTGATCGGCCGATCAGCGTTGGAAAAAAACTGGCTTTTTTCAAATACTGGCCCCAGTTGACCTTCGCACTTGTTTGCACCTATGAACGGGTACAAGCCAGCTAGATTGGTTCCCTGACCTTACAATTCTCCAATGTATGTAAACTGCTCTGTTTCTTCTTAAATGGAGTCAGGGAACCAGACTACAGGAAAATGATTGTTTTTCTTGATTTTTATAGCATTTTCGAACCCAAAACCTCAAAAAAGTCAGTGTAACTATATTTGCTATATATTTCCAACATACCAATTCCATCCATTTCTGAAAATTACAGCAAAAGCAAATGATGTATATTCCCTTTAATGGAGATGAGTGATCATGTTACGCCCCAACTATCGCATCGGTCCCAACTATAGTTGGGCCTGTCCAAACTATAGTTGGGACGGTCCCAACTGTAAGTTCCACTGTTGGGCTGGCCCATCTATAGTTGGGCCACTCCGATCTTTTAATTTTGCGGTGTCCCAACTATAGTTTACATTGATGTACAACTATAAAACGTTCCCTACCGCTCTGATACACGTCTGACTTTACTGGAGACCACTGAAATTAGCTATTGACGGGGCGAATCTATAGTTGGGCCACCCCAATCTTTTTATTTTGCGGTCCCAACTATAGTGTACATTGTTGTACGATTATAAACATTCCCTACAACTCTAATACACATCTGACTTTACTTGGGACCAATGAAATTATCTATGGGTGGGGACCATCTGTAGTTGACCGGCCATGGCAATCTTTAAATTTTGCAAAATGTTGCTGGACAATAAAACCCAGCAGCTGGACAACTCGTCCAACTAGGCAGTAATACGTGACCGGCCAGCCTTGCGGCATGCATGCACGACGAATACGCGGTGCCAGCGCCGCGGAACATTTAATCCAACAAGATCTATCAAGCATGAAGCATCGGGCACAACTCCAGTCCCAACTATAGTTGGGCCGACCCAACTGCCGCACTATAGTTGGGACAGTCCCAACTATGGTTGGGACCGATGCAATAGTTGGGGCGTAACAATCACACCTGTGATATGTTCAGTCAAAAACAGACTCCTCCGGGCAGCTCCTCCAAAAATAGGTTTTTAGTTTTTAGATCTTCCCCGTTACAATCACAGTTTAATTATTGAAAATGGAATTTCCCTGGCGAATATTATGCCCATTCGAATTTCCTGATGTCACAAAACAGAGAAATTGCCTGTTTAAGCTTTGGGTTATGCATTCTTTTGAACTGATGTACCTCTTATTAAAATCATACAAAAACAAAACCTTCTTAATATACAAAATTACGGTCTAAGGATCATAAACTTTCAGGCAGCTGTAGTTTAGCTTGCTATTATTTATAAGCTTTCTGAAATTCCGCCCTGATTGGAATTCACTGTCTTTGCATCGTGTTTGCATCCATAATAGACCGTTTACTCAGACAACCGCCTCTTTTTGGATCGAGAGTTTTTTTTACGGTAATGTTCAAGATTTGAGTTTGTACACTTGCCTGACTATGTGTACGTGTCTTTATGTAGTTTGTCGGCCGATGTCAGTAGCTGCGTCACATCTGCAAGCACAGGCCTCATCCAGGGACCAATCGTAATGATCTTTGACCTTGTTGGGACGGCCGTGAGTTCCAGCAACTTCTCCTATACAGAGAATCCAGTTATCACGATGCAGGAACGTGAGCAGACCATTCTCAGGTATACTCACACTTCAATTTATAAGAATTGCCCATCATAAGGCCCTATATAAGGGCCGTGCACTCAAGGTGAGGGCTACACAAAGGAGGGATAGTAAAGGAAATCTATGAAAAAGAATACTTCCAAGTAGAAAGATATCGACTTTATGCTTAAAGTGGGACAGATTATAATCAACTGGAAAGCAAGATACAGCTGAGAAGTTCCATAGTGAAGCAGTGCGTGGGAAGAAACGCCAGGAACATATCTGCATTTTTTGGGAGTCTCAGTGGAAATTCAGGTCGTCACAGTGATGCTGCGACATAGTCTTGGATTTAGATTGTATTCCCCTAATGCAACAACAACAACAACAACCACATGGCAGGACATTCGCGGGACGTAAACAAGAACACTAGTGATAAAAGGGCTCTCATGAAAAAAATGACACTTGTGCAAAAGGGCAATCAATAGAAAATATTGAGTTGCAAAACAAACTTTTCATCCCGTTACCCATTCTTACCATCCTGATTTGCTTATATCCGATTTTACTTTACAAATCTTCATCCCGTTGCAATATCTGCCACTCTCTACACTCACCCCCTGGTTACGCTACTGCAAACAAGGCGAATCGAATTCAGTATTGGGAACATTGGCATTCGGACCCAAGTAATATGCTGGATACCTTATGCACGCGCATAAACTTGAGTATATCATGCCTTATGGGTCAGATTGCCAAAGACTGATTTTTTTCGATTCATCTTCACTCTAAAAACAAATTGGTTATGATACCCAGAAGGTTTTTAACCAGAAGGTTTTGGGCAATATGTGTCCAACCGACTTTTTGGTCAAAATGACCAACAGGCCTTTGGTTAGCATTTTATTGGTATGATTTCAACCAATTCATGGTTGATAACTACCCTTCTTTTGTTGATCAAGCCTTACCAATTTGAATTGGTAACATCTCAACCAAAGATTTGGTTTTCATCCTACTTTTAACCTATTCTGATTGGTTGGTGAAATAATATATTTTTTTGGTTAATGTCAAACCAATTGTTGGTTGTTTAATCCAACCAACGATACGGTCCTGCAACCAATTGACATTGGTCGCACCCCATCCCAATAGCCTTCTAAAAAAAATGAATTAATAAATAAGGTTAACTCGCGACTGCCCTTTAACCAAATGCCTTGTTTTCTTGTCAAAGCAAAGCACCTGATGACGCGTATGGACATTTACCTAGGTGGTAGTAGAAAGTGTAACACAAACGTTTGCTACAACAGATGAAGCTGAATTTCGGAATACCCTTAGATGATATTAGTGTTCAACTACTCGTGAAATAGAAACTTTAAGGATTCCTAGAAACTGAGATAAGTAAATAGATCTGGAGACAGTATTTTTCCACACCTTTTAGGCCAGCTTTACCAGTGACCAGTTTTGGTGTATCAATAACGGCGATTCTTTTACTGAATTTTAGGATTTGTTCTTTTTATTATAATTTAACATTTAAATCATACTGAGCATATTTTTGTGTGTGTCAAAAACAGAACGTTTACAAAGCGAAGTTTTTTGGGGTGCCTTCAGTTCACTACTCTGTCCGTGGTGTCCAATCACGTAATCGACTATCGTTGACATTTCAGTTGTGACCATTGTAGCTAATAACAATTAAAGTGACTTGTGTAAGAAATCTACATTCATTATCTTAAAATGTAGCATTTCTTATGTACAGTGGTGGATTGGACCTACCAATAACAGGAATATATTTGGACGTGGTGCAAGAGCCCAAAATGAGGTTTCGTATCGAGAGAACCCGGCAATTCATTCGGCCTAAGAGACAGGCAGACCAGCAGCTTGTTTCCACAATCACCACGGTAAACACTGTCAACTTGATATGCTCACACTCATAATAAAGTGACGACAAAGCTACACAAGTATCAAAGTTCAGCTTGTGTCAATCACCGTGTCATCTTCAACCTCTAAAGGCATCCATATGACTGCATCAGGATATGATCTCAATCAGCCAAACTACATGCAAAATGTTTAATGAGTATTCAGCTTCTTCTTAAAACAAGACTTGGTAAGCCTAGTGAAGCTGATTAATGAGTGCACAAAATTATATCCAGTTGTTTCAGAATGACTTAAAAGTTTGTAGAAAAAGCTGTAGTGGTAACGTGATGGAAATCAAACAAATCTACCTTTCATTTGCATGAAAATTTGTCTATTGCCTACACATGTACAGCGCGTCCCAAATTACCCGCAATTTTCTTTTGCAAGGCTCCAGCGTCGGCGCGGAAACACGCATATTGCCATTTTTCATACAATTATAAAGCTTGGAATTTAACTTTATCCCTGGCGAGTATTGGTTTGATATTTTATGAGAGTTTTAAAAATATTTGTTTTTAAATAAAAGAAAACACACTCAACCGATTTCACGGAAATCGACCATGCAGTACATCAGATGAAACTAGAATCAACAAGCTGTTAAAAAAACAAAACAGTTGATTTTTTTAAAATTTAAAACACATTGAACTTGAAACGAAGATCAATATATTGAATTTATTAAAGGTGTAGTCGAACAGAAAAGGAAACACAGAAAGTAAAAGGCAACAAGATCGTCACATCATGAACATGATGAAGCATTTCCACATTAGAAAAAATGCGCATGATTGATTTTCCTTGAAATGGAATGAGTTTGTTTTTGATATGCCTTTATTTGAACATGAATAATTTCAAAGACCTTTAAAAATCAAACCAATACTTACCAGGGATAAAGTTAAGATCGCAAGCTTTAAAATGATATAACATAATGGCGGTACGTGTTTCCGCGGCGACGCTAGAGCCTCGCAAAAAAAATGTTGCAGGTATTTTGGGACGCGCTGTATATGACAGTACATGAAACAAGCGACGTCAAACTAATGCTCATGTGGTGTAGATCCTATACAGGAATAGGCAAGCCTTGCAATGCATCCCATATGAGTGTAAGTCTCAAGAGACAGTCACTCAGTGAAATATGTATCAAGTGACTGTCGATCAGTGAGATAGGTAACCAGTCTAATTCACAAGTAACTGTCGGTCATGGAGATAGGTAACCAGTCTAATTCACAAGTGACTTTCAATCAATGAGATAGGTAGCCAGTCTAATTCACAAGTGAATGTCGGTCATGGAGATAGGTAACCAGTCTAATTCACAAGTGACTGTCGGTCATTGAGATAGGTAACCAGTCTAATTCACAAGTGACTGTCGGTCATTGAGATAGGTAACCAGTCTAATTCACAAGTGACTGTCGGTCATTGAGATAGGTAACCAGTCTAATTCACAAGTGACTGTCAATCATTGAGACAGGTAACCAGTCTAATTCGCAAGTGACTGTCGGTCAGTCAGACAGTCAGTCAGTCAGGTATACAAAGAGGAATATAAGCTGGTGCTCTCTGGGACCTACAGAAAGCTTAACCCGACTCAGTAGAAATAAGCAAATACGTTGCAACAACCATTTTAGAGGTTTTACTCCCTAGGGTGTGTGAAATATAGTATTGAAATTGGAGGATTCAGGACTAATTTAGTTAAGGATTAACTTTTCTTTGAATCTGTGTTTAGAAGTGTATCATCAATCATCCCGCTTCCATGACCTGCAAGTCGCCCAATCTCAAATCTCCAGAACTCGCCAATGCCTTCACCTTCGACGACAGCACCTCACCACCGTCCTTCTTCCTGCAGAGAAGCAACATCTTCTTTGTCATGGATGCAGTCACCATTCCATCCTCCAAAGATTTCCAAGTATTTGTCGACCCAGAATACTTCATGTTTGACAAGACTGAGACAGTGGCGTATATGGAGCGCAGGATACTAGAAATCAAGGTTAGATGGTGTCAATTTTCATTAAAATAACAAGAATACTCAAGTGAAGATGATTCCAAAGATCTAATCAACTAGAATAAAAATACAGAAATTATTAGCATTCCAAAATGATTAACGGCCAAAGTATCACAAAAATTATATTAGCTGTGACTGGTTCTCTGATAGTTTTTGCTTAGCATGTTCATTCGCTAAGCGTTATTTGCTAATTAGAAACTCCATAAAAATTTGGTCCTTTCCATCCATTGATGTTTCTTTTATGATATCTTTTATTATCTCTGAGAGAGCATAAACGGTGTAGCTCACAAACAGAAATGTCACATTTGTATCATATTCTATTCGCATACAGTCTTTTAAAATGCAATTTTTTCCACATCATTTAGGGTCGTTACATCAATGCAACGTACAGGGAGGGTGATGTGATAGTCAAAGTTGGCAATTTGTCCTGTCGGAGTCTAATGATGCAACCTGAAAAAGCTGACAGCCTATCATGTGAAGCTCCTGAACACGAAGCTGGGCAGACCTACGACGTTGTAGTGAGTGTCGAAAGGACTGTTTTGTTTCAAGACATATAGGATCAGTTGCTTTTCATACCTTGTGTTCATTTCCAATAGTAACGCCACTCAAAATCAAAAGAAGAATGTTCAAAATCTAACCTGGTTGAAGTTTTAGCTCAGCGGATATTACACTTTTCAAGAAAACACTTCTTTACAACTTTACATTACATTTCCACAAACAACAAGACTTTCAAACTTTTTAAACTACATGTGAAAGCTGTTTGTTTAAAAAATGAAATACAAAGACAAAAGCCAATTTTTTTTTCTAATTCAGAGGCCGGTTTATTAATTACAGTGCTAGTTACTGGCCTCTTTTCAGCATTGTTAAGACCTTAACGAACAGGCTCTCAACGAATAGGAATGGATAAGCTGTCCTGAACATCTATGAAGGAGTCCCAACGGCCAATTTACTCACTCACCCCCTAGGTACATCACGGCAACGTGGTTGTCAAGGTGGGTCGTCTGGAGTACCTCTCTGAGGGGCTACCCTGGCCCCTCATTGTCGGCACCGCCTGCGGGGCCACGCTCATTCTCCTAATCTTACTCTTCATCATCTGCATCTGGCGCCGCATCAGCGCCAACGAGCATCTCTTCAAGAAGATGGAGACGCAACGGGATGAGATGGAGATGAGGGCTATGCTGGAGTACAAAGACGGTTAGTAGAAGGCGACAAATCATATTGATCAATTAGGAGCCATTCTTGAGTCAGAACAGTGTCTAAGCACATTGTCAGACACTTTCCTTAACTCGAACCAATTGTACGCATTTTGACTGTTAAATGGGACCGTACCCATTTAAAATTGAAGTGTAAGACAAGCCAATATTTCTGCTTAATTTTGACTCAAACGTGTTGTATTAAGCATCATAGCTCATCGTCTTAATCATATCTAAGTAAAACGATTTATTCTGTACTCAAAGGGTTTAAGACACATCATTGGCAGAACCCAAGTTTGAAATTAAATCGAGAAAACGTGAGGTGTTATAAAGAGATGGCTGCACTCCTCTATGAAAAAGTCTTCTGTTGAATGTATCCGTAGGCCCCTATCCGTCTTTACTGAAGTATGACATTTAGCAAATTGCTTACGCTCAAACATTGATAACTGACTAATCTATTAGGGTATTAATACCATAATAGGATTGGGTAGAATGATTTAGTCAGCCCACAAGCCATGGGTGCTGTACATATCAATGTTGTCTCTTCCAGTGTCACTCATATACTGCCTGATCCGCACATCCCTTCCTCCATCTTGATATCACCCTTACTCCACAGCTAAGTCATGACTATACATTCTCCATTTTTCCATTGCAGCCTTTGCCGAGCAACAGATCACAGTCTTGACAGTGAGCAGTGATGTGGAAGGCTCCGGGATACCCTTCAGAGACTACCGCGACTACGCGGCAAGGCTTCTCTTCCCAGAGAATCCGTCCCATCCTGTCTTGGGAGAGATCCCAATCGTACGAGAAAATGTAAGTCAAGAACAATTGAAAACACTTCCATTTAACAAGCTCATGGTGAGTTAAGTTTTTTTTTAACTAAAAAAAAACAAAAGCTATAGAAACATTTTCACCAAATATGTGATTTTCACAAAAATATTCCCACTTTTGGTCTGCTCATCAAACAGAATGTCTAACGGTCATAAATTAAGAAAACTTAATAATGTACTCTAGTGTTTCTATTTGCTCATACCTTGGGCATCAAACAATGTGTTTGGAATGGAAACATATATAGAGAAGGCTCAAAATTGTCGATGCGGAGGTTGTTAAAGAGGTCCGTCTCAGCTTTCCTTTTAATAAAGCAAAAATCTTAGAAATATTTTCATCATGTCTTGAATTTTCACAAATACATTCCCACGTCCGGGTCTGCACAGATCTCAGGCACCAAGCGCAACGACCTAGAGAAGGGTCTGGTCCAGTTTGGCAACCTGATCAGCAACCACATCTTCCTAGCGATCTTCGTCAGGACCCTGGGGTCCCAGAAGACCCTGGCTCTTCGTGACCTGAACAACATCGCCTCATTGCTGGTCATCGCCCTGCATAACAAGATGGAGTTCCTGACGCAGAACATGAAGTTCCTTCTCCAGGAACACATCAAGTTGTGCATGAAGGAGGGAGAGCCACAGCAGCTGCTGAGAAGGTATGGGGAGTCTTCAGTGTTGTATTAAGTCCATCACAAGTCGCGTCAACAGTCCAGTCATAAGTAATAGTGGATGTACAAAAGGAATGTCTTGGTCACAGTTCGTTTGAGTAGCTAGTAACTCGACTTGGGACTGGATGACGTGTCAGTCACAATTGACTGTGTAAAAGATGTGAAAATTCCAGGTTAGACATACAATGCAGGTCGTCTTTATAAATCATGCTTTATTATAAGCCAATATTTTTAAGGTTGATGGAGTACTCTTTTATTTGAATTATTTGTACAATGTTTTCGAATTTGTGACGCTAGCACAAATACCATCCGTTTTTCTAGGGATTATTGAGTACCTTTGAAATAGAACAATATTATCTTATTTTAGTCAGTCATCGGCATTTCTAAAGCCCTCTTTATTCCAGTTCAAGATTCTTAAGGCTGATCATGGACCTTTAATTTACTTAATTTTGTCCATACAAACAAACTGTCTTTATGACAAACAAACATTAACCCTAACCGCCCCCAATGCTACAAAATACCATTGAGTAGTAACCTGTAGTATGAATTTCTTTCCATACAAGTGTGCACAGCACATGTAGCATTCTGTGGTATTTGGTTTCTATACAAATCATCATGATCCAATTCCATTATTTTAAAATAACAACCTTTGAAATGTACAATGTGTCTTTATTTTTCGTGATTTGAGGAGCGAGGCCGTCGTTGAGAAGCTAGTGTCTCATTGGCTGTCCATCCTGATGTATGATTCCTTGAAGGACAACATGGGGAAACCCCTCTTCCACTTGTTCTATGCCATCAAGCAACAGGTAATGTCACCCAGTATGAAAACTGCTGGCTTAGTGACATAAATGCTAGTAAACATCTTCAGCAAAAAGTCAGTATATAAACATAAAAGTCAGTATATAAACATATATATATTTCCAATGCTTTCTTTCAACACTTTTACTTCACGTTTGTATTTTTTTTAACTTCATGTTGATGATATGTGCCTTCGCGAGCAGTACTAAACATTTCCTTATATGAAGATTGGCGCACGGGCGAGACGTGGCGCAGAATGCAGCGGTGCCGGTGTAGTGTGAACTTAGGACATTATGAAATACGGACTCATTGGTATTGTTGCTCATGCCTAAGATTGTGAACGTTCAACCAATAAAAGAGTAAAAGGGGGTGCAGATTTCATAGGAGTCTTAATTTAATGTGACACCCGGAAAAGTGTTTATAACCAACCAGCCGGTGTTTTATCGACCATTTTAAACCACCCACGTGACGGACTCTCGACCAATAGGAATGGGTGAACTGTCTCGGGTAGTTATTAGCACTTTATTGTTCAACATCTAATTTTTGTTGAATGACATCAGTGTGGACTTTTAATTGTCTGCATCCAGCTAATCGATTAATTTTTTTTGAGGTGCATTTGAAACCAATTCAATTTTGAATTGTATCTTCCAGACTATTAATATGATTTTTTTTTTATTTTTATTTTTAATTACTAAAGATTGACAAGGGTCCGGTGGATGTTGTTACTGGGGAAGCCCGATATGGACTGAGTGAGATTAAAGTCATGCGAAAGCAGATTGACTTTAAAACACTGGTAAGCATCCTTCGTAATAACCAGGAAACCAGTTTTAAATTATTTGGTTTTCAGAAAGTTAAGTGAATTCAATTTTACATTTCATGTCACGCAAGCAGATGCTAGTGAAGAGAGATTGCTTGAAAAAAAAATTGAAGCTGATATTTGCATAAAATTTACATTTAAATAAATTCAAAGATTCATGCTGAGTAATGCACGTATCCCTGTACTGCTTCTATTCCAGAACATCTACGCCACCAGTTGGGACATCACCTCAGAGCCCATCCAGTTGAAGGTGCTGGACTGCGACACCATCTCACAAACGAAGGACAAGATTCTGGATGCCATTTACAAATCTTGTCCGTTCAGTAAACGGCCCACTCGAGATGAGCTAGACTTGGGTAAGAAACTAGAAATAATTCATTTGTCACCATGGCTGAACCGTTATCACAATTTGAATCGTCACCATTTTAATTTGCAAGACAATTTACCCTTTCCTTTTGGTCTAGAATGAGATGTTCAGTAAAGTAGGCGCAAACGAACACAGTGACTTGAAAATTGTGAAACAAAACATCGTTGGAAATTTGTCAATTTTTCGACCTTTTTGAAGTTTAAACCTGCTCTACCAAATTATTATTCCCTTATTAAAACCACTACACAGAGTTTAATAAATTCATTCACAAGTCGAATTGCACAAGTTGCAGGGGAGAAGCAACACTTTTCTTTGGCAACATTTTTTTGACTTGAGAGTAATCCTTCCAATGATTTTGTTATTGTCCTAGTAATTAATTGACAGTTGTGTCTACTTGTTGCAGAATGGAGTGACAGGCCAGACGGCCCTAGCAGTATGATCCTTCTAGATGACGATGGTCGAGGCAGATGTGATGGAGAATGGAAACGCATCAATACGCTAGCACATTACCAGGTCAGTATGGGATCCCTGTACAACTGCTCCTTAATAAGCGCTTAGTGCAGCGGCGTAGCTAGGGGGGGGGGGGGGGGGGGGGGGGGGGGGGGGCGCAAACTCCCCAATAAAAAAATCGCGCCCCCCACTGAAAATTTCGCATCCGTAGTAAGGCACATCCATATGATTTACCATGATTAGCGGGAAGAATATAGTCCCTTTTCCCCCGCGATTTAGGGCGTATTTTTTACCAGCACTTTTTTTTTGCGAGAGGCTGTTTATTGTAATGTCCCTTGGAAAGTGAATTGCGATAGTTATTGTCTAATGTAGCCATGTTGAACAGCGCCCCCATGGGAAGATGTTCAGCATCCGGGATGAGTTCACATTCCGCCGAATGTGGCTACGCAATGTCACGCACTGAACAGATGACTATTAGCTACCGCCCGCATGTGCGTCGTGTCAATACTTGCGCGCACCCATTCACAGATTCACCGAATTACAAACCAAATAATACAAATGGAAATTTCCAAAAATGCGTCAATTAGGAATTGGCCTTCTTTCATTGTTTTCTGAAAAATGACAGCATGCTAACAAGAATAGATTCACAGGGAGTTTATTGCCATTACTTTCTTGAAACCAAGTATGCTTTTCAACAATAACTTTGTCAGTTACTTTTTGAAAAACAGTTCATTCACAAAAAGGAGTAGAACGTTTGTGGATTGCCCCCAAATATTGCGATTTAACACAGGACAGCAAAAACAGCAGTATCAGCTATTTTTTTTAAGTTTAATGTGCTTAACTTTGTCTTTGCATGTGATACCAGGTGCCAGATGGTGCAACCTTGAGGTTAGTGAGAGCCCTGCCCAACATACCAGCAAGGCAACATGGTAAGCCATACCACAAACCCACCAGTAATACACGTAGGCTAAAACTTGACACATGTAGTTTACAATCAGCACACATTTCATACACTAGCCCATAATAACGACACACCTTTTCGCTGACTCTTTTCCCTTAATCGACTAAAACATAGTCACGTGAGGGTCTAGAATAGTCTATGAAATTATGTTGAGCATAAACTACAAATGAGTCTTTAAGTAACACACTATACTCGACTAGTTTTGTTTTATTCAAATTAGGTTTTCACCTTCACCGACGTTTTTAAACACTGTATACTCAGTGTGTTAATAATATCACCCCGGCGCAAAAATTCCATCTCATAAAAGTTTTGTTTTGATGGTTATACTGCACCCTGTGGTGGTTTTCAAGGCTTATGATAAAATAATGGCTTCATGGATTGTGATGTAATATAACACATTATTGATCAGCCTAGTTCTGACTCTATATGCCTCGTCAGGTCTGTGAGTTACCACAAGAGGGCCCTATTTCCCTTAATTGAGGACCCTCTTTTGTCACTCACAGACAATAGGGGGTGGATAGATGTGCACTAGTGACCCCTTACATGTGCAATAAGTAAACCCTGTGTTTTAGCCAACCAAGTTTCAGCACATGCCATAATTGGTGTTTTATACTGTCAACCAATTAGTCCCTGTAGTGCCCCAAACGGCCCTGCCTGTTACCGCCCGCATGCACTGTATGGTTTTACGAGTACAATGTAATTCAATGTATAAAAGCTGCTTATATGGGCTAACTATTTAATGTACTTGTCTCGATCCACCCGCAGGTCTGGGCACAGCACAGAGCCCTGCCACCTCAGCCTCTCCCATGATAGACCAAGAGAAAGGAGTAAAGTGTTGGCATCTGGTCAAGCAGGCCGACTCTGGCAGTATAAGCAAGGGCGAAAGAGACCAGAAAATGATGGCTGAGATCTGTCTCCCCAGGCTACTAACCACAAAGGTAGGGGGTAACGTCTTGCGTCTGTCATGGTACCCCCTTTTAGTCTAATTATTAAAACAATTCGTTGTTTGGTGTCACTTTCTGGAGGAAATTCAGCTCAAGATGGGGCAAGATGCTTGCATTGGAAAATCTGCATTTATATACTGAAATAAATGTTTGTATTGCTAAAACGAAATAAAATTGAACAAAGAAACCGACATGAGAGAGAACCTGAACCTGCAACCATCGGAACACCACACTGACGTTTAACCAACTGAGCCAGCGAGCCCTTGTTAGCAGTTTCCAAATTGTTAATGATTGTTCAGAGAGTGCTAGTTAGAAGCCATAAACCCCTTTTGTGTTATATAGATAGAAGCATTAGCAGTGCTTAAAACAAATTTAGAAATATATGGTAACAAAGAATCACTCAGACGGGACATAGCTTGTTATTTCATCTCATCAAATGAACTGGTTCAAGTATCAAACTTTCTTTCTTTTGAAATAACCAATGTGTTTAATTGCGGGTTCCTTCAATTCTTCAATTCAGTTAGTTCTCTGATTACCTTTCTATATATTATGCAGGGTATCCTGCAGCAATTTGTGGATGAGCTCTTAGAGACCATCTTCAACGGTGAATCAGACGTACCCCTGGCCGTCAAATACCTCTTTGACTTTCTAGATGAGCAGGCCACGTCACGCAGCATCACCAACTCTGACGTTGCACATGCATGGAAAAGCAATTAGTACGAAGTTCAGAATCTGACCCACTTCTAAACCTAACCCTGACTCAATTCACAAAAATCAGGCCCTCAGTGTTGTTTAATCCATTAGTCCCTGTAATTCCCCAAACCGCCTAAGCCCGTAAGTACAATAAAGTACAGGTGCTATTGGCAACATATGAAATTTAGCGGTACGCGATTAATCGATACATCGCCCAAGCCTAATGTATGTATCCCAGCATGCATAACTTGGGAGTTCACAAGTCCGTACTTATGTGGACTCGAGTTGATCTGCTTCGACTAATGCTCAATAGAACTAAGTCAACAACATTCTTTATGAACCAAACGCTAAACTCACCCTATTATTATCGTGGACAACTCCTGGAATTGTGATGCGTCATGGCCAAACAAGGCAGTTCCTTCGAGCACTAAAGAGACATTTAACTTGTGAAAAAGAAATGAATGAACTTGTTCACAATGTAAACATGTTATGGCAAATTGTGCTCCTGTCTACTTCTTTTCATGATTTTTTTTTATTCATCATTACTTGAATTGAAAAGTGAAATATAAAATCTAATTAGCCCAGATTAGCTGGAAAGGCCCTGGTTTTGGCGTAGGGCCTTCCAAGTATTTGTTTGTGCTATTATATATTTATTT
This sequence comes from Patiria miniata, assembly GCF_015706575.1. NCBI lineage: Eukaryota > Metazoa > Echinodermata > Asteroidea > Valvatida > Asterinidae > Patiria > Patiria miniata. Next base: position 32,051 of record NW_024037071.1, read on the forward strand.
GAATACTTGATGCAGTTATTTACATGAGAGGGATGGATGCATCAAAATACCAACTTAAAATACCAACTTTATAACAAATTTATAAAGATTCTTAGCAAATACAAAAAACAACAAAGAAAATTCGCAAGAAAAACCCTGACATTTCCATTCCTCTCCCACCCCCTTTCCTACAGCCTACAGCTGCAGTTCTGGGTCAACCTGATCATGAATCCTACCATCCTGTTTGACATCAACAAGACAGACACGGTAGACGCCTGTGTGTCCATCATCGGTCAGACACTCATCGATTCCTGCTCGGTAGCTGAACAACATCTTACTAAGGACTCACCGTATAACAAGCTGCTGTATGCCAAGGATATCCCACAGTACAAACAGTGGGTGGTCAAGTACGTTCCTTTGAATAATTTATCCTTCACAAGTCCATCACAAGTCCATCACAAGTCCATCACAAGTCCATCACAAGTCCATCACAAGTCCATCACAAGTCCATCACAAGTCCATCACAAGTCCATCACAAGTCCATCACAAGTCCATCACAAGTCCATCACAAGTCCATCACAAGTCCATCACAAGTCCATCACAAGTCCATCACAAGTCCATCACAAGTCCACAAGTCCATCCCAAATCCATCACGAGTCATCTCAAGTCCTTCACAAGTCCATCCCAAGTCCATCCCAAGTCCATCACGAGTCCTCTCAAGTCCATGCCAAGTCCAGTCAGCATTCCAGTCACAGGCAACAGAATGTTTTTGCCACAGTTCGTTTGAATAGCTTGTGAGGGAATCAATTGTGATGGACTTGTGAGAACTTGTGATGAACTCGACCACAACACTGTTATGAAACAAGGATTCATCAAAAGCCCAATAAGGCACTAAAGCTTGCAAGTGCAGTCGCTTAAAATTGCAGCTTGAAGAAACTGTTGAGCGAAGACGATGAAGAAATATTCTGTGTAACAGGTGGATGGAAAAGTCCTTCGTAAAATAATGTGAAGAGTAAGTCCAATGTTCCGAAAATTGAGTAGGCCAGGGGCGGATCCAGGAATTTTGCATGGGGGTCAGGCCCGTCAGATATTTTTATGTCCGATTGTTGCGGACAGGTGGACATATAGGTAATTAAATCTGAAAATCTGCGGGGGGGGGGGGGGGGTCGACCCCCGAAACCCCCCTCTGGATCCGGCCTAAACAAGTAGTTATTGCAACTTTCTTTTGTTAGCATCATGTATACTACCACAATTAATGTAAAAATACCTCAGATTTTTCAGATTCCATTACTTAAAACTATAATAAAAAAGGTAATGATGAATCGACTAAAGAAGTAATCATAGGCTTTCTGGCCTTAGTGTGCTGCCAAATATGAAGCTAAAAATTTCCAGACATTAATTTCAACGAGTTCTTCATCTTTATCTCAGATACTACAAAGATATCAGTGATATGGCATCGGTCAGTGATCAGGACATGAGTGCTATGCTGGCCGCTCACACCAACCGTTACCAGAATGAGTTCCAGCCACTCAATGCACTCAATGAGCTCTACTTCTGCTACGCTTGCGTCTTCAAGAGTGAGGTAGGCTATGAATTGAGAGAGATTATAAATGGAGTACTTTCATATCGTGACATCTGATAGAATTGCCCGTGCATGCAACGTATATTTAATACCCAATTTTTATAAACTTAGTAGAAACACTCATGCTAAGTACAATTTGAAAGCGTTAGCTCATTTGGACAATGCATTTTGTAGTTGTGATCATTTATTTGCCATACTCCCATGCATGATTGAGTGCACATGCCCATATAATTTTGTGATGGTCAATAAAAAACCAAAGATTGATCAGTACCCCACATCATACATTTTGCACAAACGCTTCATATGCTTTTTTTTCCTTTTAAAAATGTATGTTGCAACTTCAGCAAAATATTAGTTTACAAAGTGATAACATAGCAGGGTGAATCCCCTACCTCCCATTGTTGTTTCACTTTAGCACTGTATTGCGAATTGTTCCTTATGACAGAAATGAGGTACAGGTAAGCACCACATGCTGGTCCAAGTTGGTCATGTTTGACCCTCTGAAGTACCCATCACTCTCTTTCCCCCCAACAGATCCTGCAGTCCCTGGACGAAGACAATGAGGCACAGAAGCAAGGTCTAAGAGACAAGCTAGAAGACATCTTCCGTCTGATGGCTGACTCTGCCTGACAATGAAGGAGTCACTGGTTAAATGACAATTTGCATCTTCTTCTCTAACAAACGCCCAAGCTCGACAGCGGTGATATGAAGTCAATTTGTCCAATGATCAAGTGGAATAAAATGGAGCTATTTAGCACATGAAAGTGCCAAACAAGGAATATATTTGTTTAGAAGAATAAGATTACCAGCTAAAATAATGTGCCATGTCTGCTACGTATAACTGGCTCTCGGCTGTTGCTTAACAATGAGGCGCTGCTAGCAATGAACTGCTAAGCACCTTCTCTTGCTAAGCAAAAAAAAACCTGCTTAAAAATACCAATCATAATCAGTATACAGCCCATGGCATTTTGGCTGGTAACCAAATAGCTAAGCTAATTTATTGTTGGCTTAGCAAAACGTCTATGATCTGGACGTGCATGAAATTAAGCTCTTGTTTAAAGTTGGACTCACATTAAGTTTGGACCGTGTTATTAGACCGTTTTGGTAGTTGTTATTTGTGAAATTAGAAGTAAATGTTAACTAACTTTTAGAGTCAAATGTTTATTAATCTAGTTTAATGTGTTTTATTGGCTCTCACTAAAATATTTCAATGTTTATTGTAGTCTTCCTTTTTTTGTACCAAAAAAAAATAAAGTTAATAAAGTTTGTTGAAAAAAATTAATAGGTTTTCAATCATGATGGAATTTTTTTTTTAGAATATACAATATACTTACTTCCACTATGTAATGTCGTTTACTTTGACAGTGAAACTAGTTTTCTGAGAGAGAATAATTGATACTTAAAAAGGTTCTGCTACTTTTTTGGTATTTTATCTTAGATGATTTTACTATTGTTTCTATTGATCCTAGAGGTTTTCCCAATTGTTTAATGACACATTTGTGTTTATTCCAAGAATGTGAAATCGTGGTCCATTGTTGTCTTCGGGTTTGTAGGAAGGTGCTGTAAAATCTTGGACTCTTTGGAGTTTTTGGTTTTTCAAGTGGTTTTTTTTTTCAATGTTTTAAGTTATTCTAGTGATGTTGGAGGTTTTGTAGTATCACCGCACTTAAAATTGTTTTTTTTTTTTTTTTAGTACTAAGAGTCTTACTTGCTGTGAAAAAGCACAAACCGTCTATGGTCAAAAGTGGTGTGGGTCCAAGTTAGATTTTCTTTTCTGTGTATTGTTTGTTTAATTTGTTGGTGTATAATAAGGGAGTTGACTATGGAGTCAATTCCATGAATTTCAACCGATCGGAGCAAGTGTCGGGCTTGGGTTATACCACTTTTTGAATTTGGGACTGTACCATAATTACACATGTTGGAATGATCCATTTTGTGTTCAACCACCAAGTTTGGGATTTCAATTAATCATGTTTAGTGTGTACTTGTGTATATAGCTTGGGCTGTACCATTACATAGACGGTAAAATGAATTCGATTCGGGACAGTGACTGACTAAATTAATCTTGAAAATAGACTGTAGCCTGTATCTGATAACAGTTTTCTGAGCACACCTACGTGCTGACTAGCTATGCAGTTAATCTTCATTTTTGTAATCAAGAAATTCTAAAAAGAGTTCATAGATATAAGTGATTGATAACATGAAAATGTCTTTATTTTTCTGTATTTTTCTTTTTAGGCATTGACAAAATGCACTGTCTTCCTCTCTTGCCATTGTACATGCCTGTAGTTACAGCTTTGAAAAATAATGAACCTTGCTTAAAACTGACATATTTTTGATATACAGACTCTGTACTTTTGAAATAAAGTGAGAAATATACCAAAATAAAATACACCAGTATACACTGGTGTGTACTGATCATGCTCATTGGCAAAGTCATGCACATCGAAATATGTTTATTCGTGAGTGTTTTAATCAATGACCCTGTAAACTGATTGGACTGACGTAGTATATTCCACACGTGTTGTGTAGCATTTTTCATATAAATGACAAGTGGTATGTTTTACTTCAAAGTGAGCACAATGTTTTAAAAAAAATGAGTGTTTTAATAAAGGGCCAACTCAGTTGATTTGGTCTAGGATTATATAGAAGATGTCAAATAGTTGATAGATGTAACAATGTTGTCTTATATTTCTAGATACAAATACATCCCTTCTATGGAACTTTTGAATGTAACACGTTTTGTTGATTTTTTTTTGTGTTGGATGATTCTTTCAATAGGATATGTTAATCCATAAGATATGCAGTTGTAGAGTAAGACGTCGTTTATTGCTTAATCTGTAAATATTTGTAAAATTATCATAACTGAGATCCGACTTTACATTATGCAAATTTCAAAGGACTAATGTATCATTGTTGTACGTGCTCTTCCATTTCTTATAGTTAAGCAGTTTATTAACGCGAAACAGAATCAGTACTTTCTGAAGCTCTCTTTAAAATTGAATTCTACTGTTATCACAGCATTTGTAATATCACATTTTTCTGATGAGGTAATTTTGAAATGAAATATGATTTACTGAGTTCTTACGTGTTATTTTTATATAAGCACCAAATTGTGTAAACTCCTACACAATTTTGAAAAAAATATCCACAGATAAGGCCAAAAAAAAAAATAAGTCGGTCTCTGGTCAGCGCGCGCGTCGATTTTAATCATGCGCGTCGATCTTTTTTTTCAAAAATGTTCCGCGGTAGCTCCAACAGCGCCCTCTATTTCTGCACCTCCTCAATTTTTTTTTACCAAAGAGCACCAAGGAATGGGAAATTGCACCAAGACAAATGGTCGAAAGCACCAAGGCAAATTATGGAGGACACCATTGTACATGAGGACACCAAAAAAGCAAAGTACCCCACCTTGTCTGTACAATCCAAGCTTGAAGAAGAAAAAAAAGCCAAAAAAAAAAAAAAAAAACCGCGTGGCCGCGTCAATTCCGGAACTTTGGTCTGACCAGAGACCGATTTTTTTTTTGGGCCTAACCTACTGTCTGCAATTTGTCTGAGGTCCTTTTTCGATTTAAGTACCAGAAAGCAACCAGCATCTAACCCCTTCAAGGCTAGATCATAAATATGTATGAGGTATAATCATCTTAAATGTTGCTCAATTAGTATACATATAATTATGCAAATGAAATTAGGCTTGAGATTTCAATAATATTTTAAATACATGTAGAATCAATGTTACGAGAGTGTATGTATAAAGCCGAGAGTATGTTACAAGATAATAAAGGTACAAAATATTACCAATATCAATTAAAGTATATTTAAGCAATTTGCTAAACCAAATGAATCATAACTAAGAGATTAAGGAATTGTCCCTTGGTGCACAGTATACAATGTATTTCACATAAGTACTTAGCAAAGTTCTTAGCATAATGATCCGGGTATTGTAGTTCTCCATATTTGCAAATGCGCAAATGCAATGACAATGTTTTCTTAATGACAATTTGTAGCCATTACATTTGCAGTTGGAGTTGTTGGTGAAAATCAAGATTCAAGAATCTGAATTTTAAATTATCTTTTATATTTGTTGTAACATTACAGAATAACACATTGACAGCACCACATATTGTGTGACTTAATATCAAACTGAATATTTTTTTTAACTTTTCCGCGTTATATGCTTTGATATCTTAGTTTTGTTTGGTATAAATATAAGTTTAATAATTTCTTTAATTGTTTATGATTGCAAAATATAGCTGTGTAGTGGAGTGTTTTTATTTGGACAAAATATCTATTTTCACTACTTGTTCATATTACTCTGCTTTTTATTGAACTCTTTGTGTACGGCGAGTCAGCAAATCAGAATAGAAATTATATTAGCTTGATTGAAACTTATTCTTAAAATATGTTTTTCAAAAGTCTGTAGGCAAACACCTAAATTAAAGTAAAACAGAGCTTTTGGTTCTCTACTTCCTTTTGAGGGTTTTATTGTTCTTATTGATTTGTTTGTTTGTTTTGTTTTGTTTTTGGAGAGGTTTCAGTTTAACCCGCATTTAGAAGAATTTCCGCAACCTTTTTTTACAAGGCCTAAAAAATCCATGTATGTAGTGTGGATAGTAAAGTGCATAATAGCCATGGCATCAAATACTTAAACAAAAATAAGTAAATAAACTAATATAAACCTTCCATATATACACTTTACAAGATACACGAAGAGTCAGATTGTTTTATGTATTGCACATGTCACACGGATTCAGGACATGTGGATTCAGGACGTGGATTTTGGGCCTTATTTAAATCTTCAGGAATACACCAGCTTCTACACTGCGTGCTCGTTTTTATGTTTTGTTTTGTTTTGAGAATTACTGTTTTAAGTAAGATTTGAGGCTTTGCATGGTGGAGATACTAAATAATGAAAGGTTTGCGGAAACACCATGTGCGAATAATTGCTGTTTTATTCAATTTATGATTTTTGTAACGTCAATAGGTTGGGGGGACAAAAGCAACTCGGGGCGGGGGGGGGGGGGGGGGGGCAAGGTCCAGTTACTGTTCCCGGAGCAGGATTAAAGCAAAATCAAAGCAAATGGGAAAAGTGTGAAGTTGGTCCGAAACGAAAGTGTGACCTACGTAATGTCTGCTAACCTATGCATGTGGACTATTCCTACCGTAATTTTCGGAATATAAGCCGCGGCTTGATTTTGCCCATGAAAATGTTTACTGCGGCTTATACACTGGGCGGCTTATACGCTGAGCCTTGAAGAATAAAAATAAGATTCACATGTGTAGTTAATGTACTGGTATAAGAAGAGAGGTGTTGCTAAAATGAATTATCAATTAAAAAAATCATTAACAAACCGAAACCAAGGTACCGAGCGGTAAAAAGTACGGTGAAAGCTGTCTTCGACGCTTGTGACCAGCCGTACGTGATACCATGGGTGGTGTGCAGCTAGCTGCATGCTTTCCCCCAGCGGACCACACCATTTGTGGTAATGAAGGGGTGTACTTTCTTGGGAACAATAATTACCAATATTTCTGCATTTAAAAAAAACGAAAAAAGACGGCTAATACTTTTTATGGTGTGCGAAACATTTCTTTATTAGATAATAAGTTGTTAACGTCACAGTATATATTTTTTTCTTGAAACGAATTCAAGAAACGATGTAAAACTCAAAACAGGGACTAAATCACCCCTTACAAAATTAATGGATTCGTCCAAAAAATGTCAGCATCGTTTCCTACGGCGCTAAAGGGTCTTTGGTTTTGACTATTTTTGAAGAAAGTTACGATCGAAACTTGAATTTTTTACGTTACTATTCGCTAGAAATCACAAAAATTTGAAAAGTTTTGAGGTAAAAACGGACCTGTTTATTCTTAGGACAAAACAAGTCAGCATCTGTTGCCACAAAAGCAAGATTTGTAGCGCTCCAGTCAGACAACACACGGTGGGTTGCATACTCTATTCACGTACTGCGGGAAAATGTTGTCATTCACCGGCGCGGCGCAGGCTGCCTGGCCGGCCATGCACTAACTTTTAAGGCCGGGGACCGGGACGGGGCAGCCGGCAGCAGTTCCCGGTGTTTATTGCTCATCATCAATTTCCATATTTGTTTGTAAGAGTATCGATTGAAAATGATTTGATATAAATTTTGTGGCCCTTTTTATAGCTTCTGTAGTGTAACTGGAACTGGTTCAGAGCTTTTTGACTAGAATTTGGAGGCCTTACAAAATTGAAACCGCTGCGGTGGGTGCGGCTTATATACGCCGACTTCAGATCTTAATTTGCAGATTTTTGCGTGCTGCGGCTTATACACCGCGCGGCTTATATTCCGAAAATTACGGTATACCCCTATTTTTTGTATAATTTTTCTAATTTTGTGTCGCCATACTCACTAAGGTATAAGGCCTATTATCAAATTTCAACCCCAACCAGGGGTGTTAATCGCTTTTCAAAAGTGGAGGAACATACCTTGATCAGAACTGATGCGAGCGTGAAGCGCGAAACCCTTGAGGCGTGGGGGTCGGGGCCCGCTTAAGGGCCCCGAAAAAATTTGGATTCTAGATGCTCTGTGGTGCGATCTGAGGCAATTTCTGACCACTTTAACCAAAATTGTCTGAGCAAAAGATACATTGTAGTACATAATACTATAGGTTTTCCCGGACAATTTCGGAAAATGTGTACACGAATTTGTAAAAGAAGCATTCGTTTTCGTGCGAAATAGAATGAACGTTCCAAATCTCTGTTTCTATTTAACAAATGATAATTCTTTTTCCGTGAAGGTGCATTCAGTCGTAAAAAATCAGCGTACGATTTCCCGAATGTGCACTGCATTTAGTGTATTGACATTTCATTTTAGCGCGAAATCGAAGGCACATCCGCAATCCTATTTTCCTTTTAATTTGTCATCAATCTTTTTCGCTAAATGTGCAGCCGATTTCCCTCGCAGTGTTATTTAACGTATGCCTGGTCAAGCATTGGAATTCATGTATGTGTTAAAGTAACATTTCAGGAATGCTTGATTGACAGATTGAATTTTTGAATATTCATGATGATTGAGCTAAAACCAAGAGGTGTAGTCTTTTGAAACATACCAACTATTGTAATAAATCCTATATAAAAACCTAACCTTAAGAAAATCGTTCTTTTTCTGCTCAGCATTTGCCACAATCGCATCATAAAGCCAAGAGTCTCAGTTCACATAGTCCTAAAATATCCAATAATGGCTGCAAGAGGGAGATACCGACGAATCTCGGACGTTGACCGAAATCGCCTCATCGATGCCTTTGAGGCTGACGACGCTGCCTATCTGCAGGTAGCAGATACGCTGGGCATCAAGCACTCAACGGCCAGATCAATCGTTGGCGTATATCTTCGGGATGGTCGTCGTAACAAGCTGCCGAAAGGAGGACCCATAAACCAGAAGGTTGACGACGACATGAGAGATGCCCTTCAAGGATATCTAGATGACAACCCCCTTCTAACTTTGCGTCAACTCAATACTCAACTGCGAGCTGATCTTCCCGATAAGCCCTTCGTGACCACTAGTACCATCGCTAGAACTCTAGATGGTATGCTTATAACTCTTAAACTAGCGGAAGATGTTCCAGAACAGAGGAATGAGCCACGCATATTAGATGCACGAGTCATATTTGGAAATTGGTTTCTTCAGGTTGGTGTCCTTGGCCACACTGTGTACATTGACGAGACTGGGTATAACATATGGACCCGTCGGTCTTATGGTCGCGCTCCTCGTGGAGAGCCAGCAAGGCGTGTCGTCCATGGCCAGAGAGGCAAGCAAGTCAACATCACGTTTGCCATTTCTGGTGAGGTTGGACTTGTGGCTCACAGAATATCATCAGAGACTGTAACGAGAGCGACTTTTGAAGATTTCTTAGCGACGACTGTACAAGAATGCGGTATGTTATTCCCGGCAGGCGAACGCATATATCTGATATATGACAACGCTCGTCCTCATATCCGAGCCCAACTACCCCCTGATGCCGGCAATTTCACCATCAAGTTGCTACCCCCATACTCGCCATTCTTAAATCCTACGGAAATGGCGCACTCAGCTTTCAAGGCGGGAGTGAAGCGCACGCTGGGGCTTCCTGAATGGCAGGACAGATTTGGAGACCAATACGCAAGAGTCCAAGCTGGTGTGAACCTGCAAGTCTGGAGATCCCTTCGTCTCCAGGAGGTGGCTGCACTCAACATTGGAGAGGTGACACCTGCGAAATGCACCGCCTGGTACAACCATTCTCAGACATATCTCCCTCGATGTCTCGGTAGACAGGTCATTGAAGGATAGACAATCGAACTGATAAAACGAGAGAGAACCTTAAGAAATACATAAAGAAATTAAAATACAATTAAGATAATGAACCAACAAAACGTCCCCATGCAGATCCCATGTAACATGGCACGTGATGTGTCCCTTTACCGTTTTAATAATATGGCTACATGATTATTTTTATTGATTTCATATTGGTCATATTTATATCATTTTCACATTTCATTTGCCTACATTTCACATAGGCCTTTGTGTATATAAGAACAAACACATTAATGATCAATAAGGCATACATTGATTAATTAATGAATCAAAGTTGTATCATGATTTTTATAGGCCTGTAAAATTTATTTAAATTGAATGCAGAAAATGCGAATTTAAATTGTAACAAATGAAAAAGAATGTTCAATTCAGCCAGTGTCACAATAGACAATCGATTATCTGCGAATTGGATTGCACATTCGTAATAATCGGCAACGCATACGTCAAACCGAAAACCTAATCACGTATTTTAAATCCCTTAAATGAAACGCTATGCACATTCATTCATTTGATTGATGCAAAATGAAATTGAATGCTAGTTATTGCGAAAATGAAACCAGGATGTACGTCGTTCTCAAACTCGGCGCCAAATTGAATTTATGTTTTACAAATTCAAACGCACATTTTCCGAAATTGTCCGGGAAAACCTATATTAATAGGGCCCTGTAAATGAGACACGTGTTCAAAAATCTTTTTTTACCTCTTGTATCATTTTAATTTACCTCGTTTTTTTAAAAATCGCTCGTGGTAAAAAGTGTGTGTGGGGGGGGGGGGGGGGGGGGCAAAATAGCTACCTATTCATTCTGCCCCCCCCCGGTTCCGCCGCCGGTGGTGTAAGTGGCAAATCAGAATCAGCCACCGATTTCGTTGATTTTGTTGACATGGCTGTAACGATATTAGTCCTGCCTGGCCTAAAAGTATAGGAGCAGGGTGATCAATGGAATTATGAATGTAGAACAGGTGTTATGGAGACGAGCAATGTAATGGTATTTGGCTGTCAAGTTGTCAGACCTCTTGTTTCCTGTCAACCTGCTCAGACGCCATCTTACATTATTTGTATGCGCCCATAGGGAATTATGTGGTACTAGCGGGATGCCGCGCTTCGCGCGGCACCCGCTAGATGGGTGGAGTTGACTGTTTCGTAATAATTATTGTATACAGTGAAATCTCGATAATTTAAACTCCAATAACTCCAAACAACTGTTAAGTCAAATAAAGAATCAGACGCTCTGCTGCACGCGAGCCTATTTGGACTCGCCATCAGTCTCACCTAAGTTGTATTTGCGTTTAGCAACGTGCGCGCACATAACGTTTCCTGCGGAGATTGTGCGAGGGTGCAGGAAATATTGTTAATATAGGGGAAGGGGCTAGCTAGGGTGAAGGGTGCTAGTCGGAACGCCCAATTTCCGTACAACCCGTCAACCATGTCACAAATATTTCCGGGGATGGGGAGAAATATTTCCAGGGACGGGGAGAAATGGTTTTTGTTATAGAGGGGAGATGGTGATATTGAAAGCGCTGATATTGTGGAGGTTTATGTTTATGCTGGGATTCATACCGTTTAAATGTTGTTTTAAATTGCGCACCGATTAGGAAGGTCTTGCTGTCAACAGTTGAATGAAATTAAGTATTTATTGCCGACCGATTGTCTCATGCGATGTCTCATTACATGTATATAAAGCTCATAACTAATGTTGTGCTGGAATATTGTCCAGTCAAATTGAACATTGATTTTTCAAGGTGCCAAACCATAAAGGACGTATACACCAACTGTACAATTAGGTAATTTAGATGAAACGCGGTTTGATCTTGGCCTATACAACGTCGTATCCATCGTTCTCACTACAGAGGAGAGGAGGGGGAAGCTAGTGGGGGTGGGGGTTGGATATTGTGTGGCCTATTTACATGGGCGTCGCCAGAATTTGTTTTCTAGAGGGGGCAAAACATATTTTTGCCAAAAAAATGCCTGTTTTTCTCAACACATTCTCCATTTATCAGTTTTAGAGGGGGGCAGGGACATTTTGCCCCCCAACTCATTACATTTAAAATTAAACTCATTTTTCCCCTTTCCCCCCCCCCTTTTTTTTTTGCTTTTCCAGGGGGGGGGGGGGGCAAGTGCCCCCCCCCCCCCTTGCGACGCCCATGCCTACTTATGTTACACCTGTGAATGGTCACTTATATTTCCGGGGAAGTGGGCAACAATTTATATTCGTTATGGTGAAGGGGGTGTGTCTTATGTATTAAGTAGTAGTTAATGTCATTATAGCAGTTGGTGTTTTTATTATGGTGATGGGGTTGTAGAGCAAAGTATTGTAACACGTTTATTTGCAGAAGAGAGTAAAACTATAAGAAAGGACATATTGGAGCACTTCATAATTATGTCAAGCACCACATGTTAAATGTATTTATTACAAAACTGTGACAATGAAATCAGGTACAATGCACACACGAATTTTTTAGTAATAATGTATTTGCATTCATTACAGGGTAGTACTTCGACAAAACTCAGTGGATATAATTGTAGTAAATTTTCGGAGCGATTTTCGCAAGGGACGTCGGTCCAGGCTTGTTTAGCATAGGCAAAAACATTCCATGAAAGACTTTCAAGCAAGACGGGTAATCATTCCATAATTATTCTTGGGTACAACTAAGCCAAGGATATAACTTTAAAAAGGATGGACATAAAACAGCAGAAAAGAGTGATTATTTTTGCACTATTTCATTTTCATGACTTCTAAATAATAAAATTATGGCTAGAAGAAAAATGTGTTTTGAATGGGTAAAGAGAAAAAGCAGGAATCTTGCAGTTGAACTGGAAAGAATAGGTGTGTCACGTCTTCGTCTTGAGTTGAGATTCTTGCTTTGGGAACTGGTTGAAGCATGCACTGGAGCATGCTTGGAGCATGGTTGGAGCTGGTCATGTGATGTGGGTGTCATCGGGAGTCCTGTCAAAAAGGAGTAACAAAGAAAACTTGTAAAAAAAAATACATCGGCTAACAATAGCTACAAATAAATTGTTCCTGCACGGTTTGTGCCTTACGATTCTGCGCGCCGTGCGTGCTCACAGCACATCGCGCAGTAATCGCCATCTTTATTTTCGGGTTGCGTGTTTTCGCTGTGCTGTCATCGTAATGTCCCCCCCCCCCCAAACATGCCAAATTTCTCTATAAAAATCAAAACCCTGCCCTCTATCTATGACATACCTGTTTATTGAGAATGTCTCCAACTATTTTGGTCGGGCTTTTTTAAAGTGGATTTTGTTCCCTTATAGGAACCGGGCCTACTACATACTAAATACTACACGATCGCCATGTCCCAGGCCCACGCGATTGGGTCACACTTTTCACAAACAACAATTGTCATTGCCAGCAGTGGTGTTCGAAAGAATACTTATAATCCTTTGCCAGAGGTGTTCGAAAGAATTACTACTAACTATAATCTATAATGTGTCATAGCACAAATCGGACTTACCATTGAAAGAGAACATTGGAGCATAATCAATGCATCCACAACCATCAAACGAAGCTAGTAGTGCTGAGGAAATGTGGGGCAAGCATGCCTTCAGCTTTGCATGTTGCATGGAATACCGTTGCATGCGCTGCAGCGCATGCTCCTCTATATGAACGTATACGTATACGTGGCACGACAGGTGTAGCGTGAATATCCGACTCCATGAAATGTGGACTCATTGGTAGTACTGTGCACGCGTGAGTACGATACTGTGCTATTTTTAGGATCATTTCGGGAGAGTGACCTGTCACGTGCGAGGGATAGGGGTCCGATTTTCATAGGAGTCGAATTTTCATGTGACACCGGCCCATACGCAAGATGGCCGGCGCGGCCCAATGGGGAAAGGAATTATGGGAAAATGGGGTGGAAATAGCCGGGCCCCGTTCCGCATCCCCCGATGCCAACAGGCGCGATGGGGACAGGAGACCGGTCGGAAAAATGGCAGCGCCCCCGAATCATTTTCGCGATTGTAGTATAGATGAGCACCTGAGAGGCGCATATATAGCATCTAGCCTTTGGTCAAGGCGCGCGTGGCTACCTGGATGCAGCTGGCGCTAAACACTGCATAATAATTGTATTCTTAGATTTCATGAGAATGATAAATTTGTCTTTTTTTTAAAGATAAAATACTAACCTACTCTGCATTGCTTTTACAAACAGTATCGTTTATTTTTTTTTGTCTCAAAAATCATGCATGGGACAGGAACATAAAAAATGCAGTTCTGTTTCTGCCTCTTTCAGACAGTATGGGCAAATACGTTTATTCTAAGCCAGTATACCTTCCAGTCAACAATCTCCATAAGTCATAATCTACAAGCAGATTATGAGCTGAGCATCTAAATTTAGTCAAATAATGTCTGAATTCAGGATATTTAGCCAAAAAAGAAAAATGTATAGGGACCTATTTCCATCCGGTAGGTTCTCAGTTTATTTTGTGGCTACAAGTTCCTTTAGTATCGTTATGTAACATACCAGACCAGCTACAAATAAACTCATTACGTTACTCTTCTACAAATTTATCACAAAGAACACGCTGATTATGAGGCCCATACAAACTCAAGGGAGCATTTCATTTAACCAAATCATAGGTGTTTTTTGTTTACTTCAGAAACAAAGAAATCCTCCCCTTATTCCTTATTCCATGTCTTCCATAAAGGCATTATACAAAATAGAATGAGTTGGTTTGTCATTCAACTTTAGCCAGTATTTCGGCAGTGCTCTATGTATGGAGGGAAGCGTCCCAGTTCAGCCAAACAGCATCATTTGCAGTACGGCTATTTACATTCAAAATACATTTGTACCAGTTCATTTGAAAAAAAAAGAAAGTTCTCTTATCACCTTTCTTCCACGTTATTTCAGAGCCATAGTTAAAAATGGGTCTTCATGAGGTATCGACAATTTCCAAAAGTTAGTTTAGGATATAACTCATTGCCAATTTCTTTTCTAATTAAATAAGCTGCATTGTAAGCTTTATATTTACAAGATTTTTAGTAACTAACTCAAATGAACCTGAGGTTGAAAAAATAATCCCTAAATAAAAATAAGAATCAACAATTTCAATGGAGTCTTCATTAATACTCAAATTATTCACGTCTTTTGTTTTAGATAAATCATTGTTAAAAAAATAATGACTTTTGTTTTGTTAACATTTACAATCAGTCTACACGTCTTACAAAATGACTCTGAATCAGCAATGAAATCCCTAATAATAATGTGTCAGACAAAATAATCATATCATCAATAAATTCATATTTCTAGTACCAAGTTTTACACCATGAAAAGGGGCTCTCTCTAGCTCAGTTTCAATATCATTCAAAAATAAAGAATATAGCAGTAGGCTTAATACTGCACCTTGCTGAACACCCATCGTACACTGAAAAAAGAGTACATTGAGTAAGACCATATTTTAACTTCACACAACATTTTACAGATTTATACATTCTTTCCAAAATGTTGAGAGATTTTGTACTGAGACCAAAATTCATTAATTTCCACCACAAAAAGTTACAATCAACATAATCAAATGCACTTTTAAAATCGACAAAACAGACATATAATTTGTTCTTTTGACTGCGACACTTTTGCACTAACGGACATAATGTCGATTGTACTACGTCCTGATTTAAAGCCTGTTTGATTATCTGATAAAATATCTTTTGCCAAATGATCTAAACGATTTCTGAAAACAATCTAAACTTACCAACAGAACTTAATACATTTACACCTCTAACTTCCAGGGTAATTCTTGGGACCCTTTGTATGAATAGGACAAATGAATCCATCTGACCAACAGAAATTAAACAGTTTTGTCACAGCCTGATACCCGTCATTTGCAATGCCACATTCCATATCTGTTCTTCTTCTCTTCGGCCTCAACAAATGATTTCCATGTCTTCCTCTCCGTCTCTTTACATAGTTTTCATCGGGATCAGATAGCTACCTTGGTCGGTGCTTTCACCAATATCTGCCCCCTGGCAAGTTTCCCCCAGGGTCGTCGCCGCCGCGGCGCTCCCGCACCACTCACCGGTAAAGTAAGTGTGTTTGATTTCCGTATTTTGGTCGTTATTCTGGTCATCTTCGCTGCCAGCCTCCGCGTCTGCGTCTTGAGGACAGCAAGGACTGATTGGCGGAACACTCGATGCAGAACTGCCAGGTTCACTTGTCATCAAATCTTCCAACCTTTCAACTATTTGCCCGAAAGAACAACGCATCTTGGACGAATCCTTCCAACAATCCTGCATAATTTTCGATCTGGAAAAAAAAAATCAAACTCTTTTTATTTATAAATTTCTCCAATTTTTTTGTATAACAGTCTGATGACCGTAGTTTTCCCACCGGTAATTTGGAAGTAGCAAGAGTTATTTTCTAACATTGCAAGAGATATGTCATACCGAATACAAGCTACAAGGCGTCTAATTAACCATGCATGGGATTAAACCTGCCACCTTGACATCCGAGATAATCAAAAAGCTGGGACTCAGGGAGTCAGAACTCTTGTGCGATTTATATTTTGACCATTAACATTCCAATCCCTCGGGCACGTCCATAGCTACAACACTGTGACCGCAAGCCCGGACCATTCATCGCGTGACTGCAAGCTAGACTATACTATACTATACTATTTTATTTCTCAGGAATAAATCAACAAATACATGTAAACAAATGACTAAAGTTACAACACAAAAAAACAAAAGCTTTAGATACATAAACAAACAAACAAAAACAAAATACCATTCAGCTCCCGAAGGATTGCCCAAAAGAAACATTGTTTCTGTCTAGGGGTTCTCCAAACTGACTGGCAAACGTGAAAACAACAAGCAATAAATATAAAAAGAAGTTTTAACTATACAAAAAAAAGTTAAATAAAGTTACATTAAGTTAAGAAAAAGGTTGGTAAATTATATAATTATTAGACAAACAAATCAAAAGCAAAAAAAAAAAAATCAATTACTAGGTAAATTAAATGAATAAACAAATTAATATATACATTGTACTTCAACTAGATAAATAAATAATTAGACAAGTTGGCAATTTAGCCTAATTAAGTAATTAATTAATTAAATAAGTAGGTAAATATTGCATTTCTAATTCTTTAAATAAATAGTTGAATAAATAAACAAAAATTACAGTCTTACAATAAAAAAAAAAGATTTATAAATAATAAAATGAAGTTTTAATTATATGAAGGGGTTGAAGAAGGTTCGATAAATAAGTTCAATAAAGTGTACAGTGTAGAGCAAAGCATGTAAACTATATGATTATTAATTGTATTAATGAAGTTTGAATACTATAACAAAATCGATGAAATCAAATCAATATCAATCAAATCAAAATCAAGCTGACGATGATCGTCGCCGCCGTTTTAGTTGGTAACCAACAACCTCCCTATATGCTGTATAATAAGTCATGTCATGTCGTTGCTCTTTTTTGAAAAATATATTTTAGGACAAGATAGGTTTTAACAACTGCGCAGTTGTAAGATGTGAGTTGAATTCAAGTTATCGCTGTGCAGTTGTTGATCCTTGAAAGCACTATCTGTTCCGATAATTAGATATTTTTTTCAGAAACCGGCGTTATCATGTCTTTTCGGACATTTTAACTGGTATAAAGATTCATACTCAAAGTAGAGAGCATTTTGTTCGTCATGAAATTATTGTTTCAGTGATTATTCATTTTTGGCGATGTATGACAACTGCGCATGCGTATTTATCATGGTACTATAGTGTCTACAAAGCAAGGCAAACTCTTTCTTCTATAGCATTACTGAGCACGGATCTCTATTGTGTAGAGATTAGTGTAGCAAGCTGGCCGCCAAAAGCTTTCTATTGTTGTTACGCTTCGAGCGCGGCGACCATCCTTTTACTTATGAAGTCTTGGACTCGGAGTTCGAACTCCTTGGGTCCTAGCTCTATGAGATAATGTATCAGGCTTGACTCGGCAATAGATTCTTTGATGTTAAGACGATGAATTGGTTTTAAATGGGTACAATATTATAACAAAAAAATCTTACATCTTTATCGGGCAGAACGTGGGTGGACTCATCCGCCCACCCTCCTTGAGATACGGGTAGATATCCTTGTTGTTGATGCTAGGATAGGGCTTCTTTCCTCGCGAAAATATTTCCCACATAAGTACACCGTACGACCACTGCCAGAAGAACAGCACATTCAAAATATTCTATTTTTAATTCGGAGCATGAAAAGTGTGTTTGTAAACACACTTTTTTAAAACTTAGAAAAAAAATTAGAGTAGACTAAAAGAAAACATAAAATTATCATTTTGCCTGTAATGGAAACAATGGGCTCTGTGCGCGAACTATAGAGAGGGCGCTTTTTGACCACTTTTGATAGACTGGTCCACCCTTAAAATATGGCTTACTATTGGAAACGAGTTGGAAATAAAGTAAGCACTGGGTACGAGGTTGACCTGCCCCCATATTTGAAGTCCACAGTACAGTGGGGACGGGGAACCAGACTAGGCTATCCCGAACAAGAAAAATGTTTACGTTCACAGCGCCAAAACGTGGCCCAAGTTCGCGCGCGTATGTCGCGCAAAGTACGCACGACTAATTTTGTCCTAAATGTGCACAAAGCCATTCGTCGGGCGTTATCGGCAATGCGTTCGAATGCCTTTCCCATGGTCTCCCGCCAGCTCTCCCTTTTTATACCGTTGAGCCGTTGATGGGGTACTTGTGCACGGAACCCATATAAAATGTTTGATTTGAAACTCACCACATCAGTTTTGGAGCTGTACTTCCTGCGTTCCATTGACTCTGGTGCCATCCATTTGATGGGTAACTTGGCCTGTTTGTCCCCGCTGGTGTAGTAATCGGACTCGTCCAGATCACGCGACAGACCAAAGTCCGCGATCTTAACTACGAGTCTATTATCGACCCTGCATGCAGAGGAGGATATGAAGCATTAGCCTTTCGGCGGACACAATAAGGGGGCGTTGATCTGAGGCACTGCTCTGCGATCGCGATCAGACCTACATGCAGCCCGGCTGATTGGACCGATTGACCGTTTACCAGGCGACCGGATGAAAGCAAACATGTTTGATTTGTTTTGCATCCAATTTCACTGAATTTCGATTATATTATGACTTTGTACACCCGCTTAACCAACACGCGCTCTGACATTAAGAAATGTGGCAAAACTGGTAACAAGTCTATCCCCATCGCAAGACATTTCAACCTCCCGGATCACACTGCTTATAACATATCGATTTAAGGCATGGAGCAATTAAGGAATTTCTCACATAATACGATCCTTGACCGAGAGTCCTACTGGATGGCCATATTACGTACATTGACCTCCCCCCCAGGTATTAATGTAGACGAGTATATAGGTCTACAGACAGACAGACAACAAGACCGACAGACTGACAGACAGACCGACAGACGGACCACCAAACAAACAGACCACCAAGTGACATGTAGAAGCTAGATCTGCCAGGGCTTAAAAAGGGAAGAACAAAAACAAAAGATTTTCCGCTTTTGAGCGAAAAGCCAACCAAATGAGAACAAAAAACAAAGGCTTCTGCTTGAAGCGGAAAAGCCAAAAAAACCCAAAAACAAATAGATCTATGTCTGATCGATAAACAGAGCATAGGGCTTTTCTGCTTTATGATGATTTTTTTACGAGTTTATGTCACGAACATAGTTCCATGGAACATTGGCTGTTTTGGCAAATCTTGTAGTTCTTTAGAAGTTCTGGGAATTATATGCACCTGTAAAAGGAGATATCATGACCCATGATAACGTCATTATAACGTCATCCTAAGTTTTACTTATAACACATCCACGTCTAAGTACATACCTCGTTTTAACCCAATCGCACTTGTGCTCTAGATAAAAGGTTTTAAGGCATGCAACGTCACATCCCCGTCCTTGACTATGTATATGCAAAGTTTAAACCTAATCGGACCTATGTTTCTCTAGATATAGGTTTTTTTAAATGTGCATCTTTAAGATGGCGTATCATGACATGTGATTACGTCAGTATTACGTAACTCATCAGTGCACACATTTACTAATAAAGACGTTTACAAAGTCTATGGGATTGTGGGATGGAAGTAACAACAAAAAGATAGGAACACAAACAAAGGCTTTTCCGTAACTTTGCGGAAAAGCCAACAAAGAACAATCATCAGAACAACTCTAAACACCGCACCGACCACTCAATAATTAATACTCACATGCAGTTTCTAGCCGCCAAATCTCTGTGGACGAACCTCTGCCGACCCAGATATTCCATTCCAAGGGCCACGTGATAAGCGAACTGTATCAGCTGTGAGTTGCTCACTCTCTGCCATTAAACAAAGAAAGGAAATCGAAAAATGTTATGATCTCCAATAACAGCAATAATACGAACGATGTAAAATTAGGACAAATTCAAAAGAAATAAAAATGTTAGGATGTAAAACTAAGTCGATGAGTACAACAAATATACCTGCTTTTGCTTCATTAAGAAAGTCTTGAGATCACCGTTTGCCATGAATGGAATCACGATGAGTGGCTGCTCCTTCGGGTCAAAGGTCAATCCCAACAGCCCCAGTACGTTGGGATGATCGAAGGTTTTCATAATTAATCCTTCCTCCAGAAATTTGATGATTTTATAGGGGTCACTTGTATCTGGAAAGAAATATGAACCATTTCTAGGGATTATATTGGTGAAAAACATAATTTGCTCTCTTTAGTACAGATGACACATCCTATTTATTTGTAAAAAAAAACCCCAGTTATTGTATGACATTCACAAATGCCTAAGACAGTGTACCCATTCCTATTGGCCAAAGGCCGTCACGTGGTCGGTCTTAAAAGATTGATAAAACACCGGCTAGCTGGTCTTAAACACTTTCCATTGTCACATGAAATTTTGACTCTGGTCCATTTTACCATTTTTTTGGTTTAACGTTCACAATCCTCGGTTATGCATGCACAATACAACCAATGTGTCAGTATTTTATAGTCCTAAATTCACATGACACCGTACCGGCACAGCTGTGTTGTGCGCCACTCGCACGCGCCAATCTCCGTATAAGGAGTTTAACGACTTCTCGCGAGATGCAAATATCTTAACATAGATATAGAGGGGTGTTTCAAAACACATGAAATAAACTTGCTTAACGAAATCATTGGAAATTTATATTTTTTTGATTTGTTTGGTCTATTTGACCGAAAAGGTATTTATAAATGGGAATAAATGTGCTTGGCCGGTATTCAACAATATGTTTAAGACCAGTTTGGGTAAGGCCAAAAAAAGGGTCCGGATTTTTGGTCAGTGCGCGCGTCGCCGTAGCCATGCGCGTCTGCAAAATTAAAACCTTTTTTTTTTCAATGTAAGATGATGTCTCAAAACCGCCAAACTCACTGGTTTGACTGGAATCCTGCTGCTGGACAATTTGGACGTGTTTTAGTTGGAGTAGATGTTTTTTAGATCGAGTATGAGCTTTATGTGGCCTCTCTGGGCTCCCATACATTTTGCACTAAATTTAGTCGGGCACCTTTTGCAGACGGTGTGAAATTTTGTGATTGTGCGTTCGGAAGCCAGACTGATGGAGTGATGATCGTGTATCTTGAACCTGTAAACGCTTTTTAATTGGCACAATGTGTAAGGGAGCAGACTAATGACCAGCCTGGGCAGCACATATACATGTATGATGTCGTTGTGGTCTGACTAGACCGGTTTTTTTTCTGATTTTTCCAAATTTCCGGAAGAATATTCGTGTCGGTCGAGATCGTAAGTGGGTGCAGAATTCTCAAGCCTTATGGCCTTACTGAGGTCATTTCAAGCTCCACTCTGATGGATATTTTTGATAGTTTTAGGGTGTAGAAGCGTCATCTGCAACATTAACATCAGCCGACATTTAAAGTAGGGGGAAAAGAGTAGGGGGACAAAACAAACCGCGTTGAGGCACCACTTTTGGGGCAAGCTCCATACTAGAAACCGGAGACCTTTTTTGTGTGGTCTAAACCGGTCTTAAACATAATAGTGTTTAAAAACGGGCAAGCACACACTTATTCCAAAATTAATAAAAAAATTCAAGCACTATTTCAAACATAATCAATCAATACTGACAAAAATATGGGGTTATAGATAAACGTTAAACGATCTGAAAACCAGATCAATATAAGACCAAGAAAAAAGGCTCCGGTTTCTGGTATACGCGCGTCGCCGTAGCCATGCGCGTCGGCAAAATTCAAACGTTTTTTTTGTTCAATACAAAATGATGTCTCAAAACCGCCCAACTCAGTGGTTTGACTGGAATGCTGCTGCTGCACAATTTTAACGTGATTTAGATGGGGTTATGATGAGTATAAGCTTTATGTGGCTTCTCTGGGCTCCCATATATTTTGCACTAAATTTAGTCGGGCACCATTTGCAGTCATCAGCCGACATTTGAAGGAAAAACAAGTAAAAAAAAAAAAAAAAAGTCGCGTCGCCTCACCACTTTTGGGGCAAGCTCCATACCAGAAACCGAAGCCTTTTTTTGGCATAAGATCCAGCTTTTGAAAGTTTTCCAAAAGTGAATAAACAAAACTGATTGACTGAATTGATTCAAAGTGGGCTAGTGGGACATGATCCTTAAAGGCCTAATCGTTTAACCAGACTTTTGGAAGTGGTAGGGCCTATACCTTGTACAGTTTTGACTGCCACTGTGCTCTGCACGTCGCTAGGGGAGGAATCTGTGAGCACTGCTTGGTAGACTCGGCCAAAAGCACCTGTTAAGAGATAGGAACTTTAAATAGTTGAATTTTCAAGTTGTAGCAAGTTCTTATGTTCTGCAATGTTGTTAGGCTGAACATCGTAGTTCCAATCAAACCCGGAACCTTTGCTTGGATCGTTTCATCAAACCCTTTTTTGTCCAAATATTCCTGTTTCTTACACAAGTATATTATGTATTTCAGCATACTTCTTGGAATCAGAGAAGTATTTTCCGCAAAAGGGTTCCTCGATGAACGAGCTTGTCACTATTTTATCGAAAGATCTGGAATCTACAAGTCTAAAAAACTTCAAAGGGGCGGATCTAGCTTTCCAGAAACGAGGGGGGGGGGAAGAGTGTTATGAAGGCTGAGGGGAGTCGTGCGTATGCCCCCCCCCCCCGAAAACATGTTGAAATCTACGATGCTTTCTCCTGCATTCTAATACAAAAGTTTAGGAACTTTAGTTTTCCATTAATTATTTTTTGGCTCCATTTTAGTATAGGTTTTCCCAGCCAATTTCCTGAAATGTTCATTCCATTCTGGAAATCGGTCATTCAGTTCGTCTGAATTTGAATGCACGTCTTTAATCCAAGTTCAATTCAACGAAACTTCAATCGTTTTCATTGTCCGTGCATTCGGTATTGAGATACAGACGACCAATTACGTTACCTGTGCTTTCATTTACGCAAGCATACCTTTTCTAAATTGATTTCAGGTACAGCTAATTTGACTGACGGTTAATAAAAAAGAAACCCCTAATTGTATCTCGTGCCAATGGCATTAATCTAAAATTGAAATAGAATGGTGAATGTTTGAAATCGCCCTCTAAAAGCATAAAAGAAGTCTTATCAGCGAATCTGAATGGATATAAACGAAAGGCGCTGCCCAACTACATAGTTGAATGAACCGAAATGCAATCGAATGCTCTGGTAGCGCAAATGAAACGCGTGTTCAGAGAGATTCTCAAATTCAGACGAAAATGAATGACCGATTTTCAGAAGTGAATTAACATTTTAGGAAATTGGCCGGGAAAACCTATAGTATATTAGTCAGCTGCTGAACGGGAGCGGGGGAAGGGGGGGGGGGCTCAACCCCGTCACCACTCCCAAGATCGGCAACTTGATGCACATCCTCTTGAAAGGCCCAAGACAATGTATCTTTTGAAATTTGCCTCATCACAAAACAAAATCCTGTCAGAAATTACACAAAAGATTTTAAATTGGTTTGCTGGCTCACCATGTCCGAGCACTTTTCCCATGCTCAACTGATCGAACCTGATCTTTAAGTCATCGGGAACAATGCTGATGTTCTCGTTCAGGACGATAGCACTCGGTCGTGCCGTTCGTTTTCGACGCTGTGATGCAATTCGGCTGCGTTTCTTTATAGCGGCTGGGGAGAGAAGTTGACTCCGATCCACGGACTCAAAAATGATCTCTGGAAAGTGTGGTATAACAAAAAGAAACCTCGTTTGATATCCCGAGCTTAGGACTTGGTTGAAATACGGCAAATTGTGCTCAATGCTCAATATTTATTCACGGGCTCAAGTTGCATACCATAAATGATTGCGGTGTTATAAAATGGCGCATGTATTCTGTTTCTGATTGTTTCACAAGAAGATTGACATGATACGAGCTACATGTACATAAACTATCTAGTGTGCTGGTTCAGAGTTTTTGAGTCTTATCTATGATTTTTTTGGGATGAAACAAAGAACCAATTTGCGATCCCCTCGCTATAAATCCCTTCATCTTATATTTTGCCCAATTCGGTCTCATTCTAACCCCTTCTTATAACACCTCACCCACAGATTCTGTATCTTGATTGGCCGAGAGCGAGTCACATGGCATTCGATATTTTTGCTATCTTGCTGTGCACGGCCACACGTACTATGGGCTCCGTGCGCCAAAACAAGAGGGCGCGTTTTTACCACTTTTGAGAGCCCCTTGGACGGGACGCGATTTATTTTTCCATACCACACGCGTGCTACTATATAGAATTATGCTACTACCTCATCGATCGAGTCACTGTCATGGATACCACATTGGATTACAAATCCGATGGTGTAAGTTCGATTCCCAGAGGATGCTATTTTAATTTCTTCTTCTTTACTTCTTTTTTTTCTCTTAAAAAGGTCTGTTTATAGTCATTTGGAACATTTTTCTTTTACCAATATGTGGTTTTGGAGGATTTTTTTTAAGGGAAAATAAAGTCCAAGAACCTGACTTGCAACTCAATGTACAGACGAGACACCGTGTGCGTATGGGACTAGCCTTTAGTCAAGTCCTGCGTAGCTATACCCAGACGTATAGCGCCCCGGTTCGCTCGTACCCCCGCCCTGCAAACAGGACGCTGGCCATACTCTGATGAGCTTCACAGAATCTTTTCAAGGAAGTGGCCTATAATTATATGACCTATGTATAACGCAGTGCGTTCATCTTCAACCACATGAAGGCAGCACTAAGAAGGAAGAAGAAGAAGAAGAAGAATCTGGCTACAGCTGTTTAAGAGCGCAGTTAGACAATGTGCGCAAATGCTATCCGAAAACTTCCCATAGATGTGATGGGATGTGATTTCTGTTTCAATGCGGACCATGTGGAGGAAACTTTCAGCGTCGCATAATGCAATCCGACCGTTCGTGATTCGAAACGGAGCCAAAGCAAATGACGGGAATTCTCAATTCACAACACAGATAAGTTTTACAGAATTTCCTACATTATTACGCTTTTCAAAAAAAAAAAATCTCTAAACTGGAATAAAAGAGGAATGAATCAGTCTTAACGGCCGTTTCAAACCTTGCAGAGTCATGACCGTGTGACGCGCAGGTCACGCAAAATCCAACCAATCAGAGCGTGAATTCATGGTTCATAATATCCGCATATATATACATGCATGATTCATATTACTTGAAAATAATGAATAAATGATTAGCTCCACGAGATGCATAAAGGCGGTCGTGGCTCAACCTCGTTCCCAATGGCAACCTCGTTCCCATTGGTACGAGATCTTGCTTTCGCTCGTACCCCCCGCCCTGCAAACAGGGCGCTGGGAAGGGCAGATGAGCTTCACAGAATCCCTCGAAGTGGGGATGACATTCTGGGTAATTTATCATGACCTATGTATAAAGCATCTGGCTGCAGCTGTAGACCGCGGTTAGCCAATGCGCGCAAATACTATCCGGTGTCACGGTCTCACTTCTCCGGCGTGCTGGATTCTCCGGGTGAATGCGGCGGATAATTGAGCACGTTACAGTGCACGTTACATAAGCACGATACATGCTCATGTGTCCGCTGTGCTTACTTTTCCTCGGGCTGTGTTATGGAGTCTACCAAGTCCATAACACAGTGAGAGACACCCAAGAATGTGTTATGTAACACTTCCTGTGGGTCAAGCTTGAGAGGAGTATGGTCATTCCCTGTCATTCCATGGTCTTGCGCAATTACTCTGATTTGTGTTCCCAGCGTCGTTTGTGTGTGTGTTCATGGAGGAATAATTAAGAACGAACTCCTTGGTCTGTGCAAGGTGTGTTCCTTGCTCGCTCGTGGTTGTCTTTATTTTTGCAACCAATGGTTTAAAATAAATGTGTATCCTTCACGTTTTTACATGTATTGGGAGTTGCGTGCGCCACGAAAATTCTGGATTCGACTGGTACCTTGTAATGTATACATTTGTACACTCAAATATCACGTTCACCAGTACAACCCAAAAGAATTCAGCACACAAATAAAGTTGGCGAAATGTACACTACTGCGCAATTTGCGCATGCGTGTTGAGACGAAATTTCCCTCTGCGGAGAAGCTAGCATGCCGGAGAAGTGAGACCGTGACACCGGAAAGTTTTCCATAGCAATGTACACACACCATAACGGATGTGATTTCTTTTTCATTGCGGACCATGTGGACACATTTTGAGCGTGGAATGATATGCATTTCGACCCTTCGTGAATTCGAAACGGAGCCTGAGCAACTAACGGGGGTTGAAAATTTACAAAACAGATAAGTTTTACAGATTTTCCTACACTATTATCCTTTTCAACAAAAAAAGGGGCGCCGCATTTATGAATGAGAATAAAAGAATGACGAATGACTCAGTCTTAACGGCCGTTTCAAACCTTGCAGGGTCGTGGCCGTGACGCCTTGCCGGTCACATGTCACGCAAAATCTATCCAATCAGGGCGTTAATTCGTCAGCCCTTCCCAGCGTCCTGTTTGCAAGGCGGGGGTACGAGCGAAGATCTTTCTGCGCCATGTTATTTCCCATCATGCCTTGCGCGATCTGGGAACTCGCTCGCGCCCATGGAGTCGCGGCTGGTCGTGGTTGCTATGGGGGGGGGGGGGGGGGGGTGCTGGGACATCTCATGGGAGGGGGGTCATGTAGATCAATGATATTTTTTTAGAAACTCAAAATCTCAGTGGGAGGGGGGGGGGCGACTGGGGGGGGGCGACAAGGTTTCATGGGGGGGTTGTCGCCAATGCATGGATCACCTCGGGAGGCTTGTTTTACTACATCACTCAAAGCAGTCAATATTTGTACTGGCGTCAAAATAGCACAAAATATACGAAATGGATCTATAGCTAATTTGGATCTTCCTAAATAGACAAACAGTGAACATGTACTGTAGTTCGTGTCTGAAATATACATTATGATGAGTATAGGCCTAATTGTTTACACTTGCATGCAGTCGAAGGGTGTATCAGTTACTGCTAATATTATATCTGCACCGTACTGTCTTACCACATGATGTAGTTCGTGTCTATAAATACATTTTGATTGATGATTATAAAAAAAATATATATTAATATTGTTGTCCATTATTATAATTGTCCATGCAATCGAAGGATGTACCAAGGGACATATCACTTGTTACTGAAATATATCTGCACTGACAGAAAACGTTTGGAATCATGTTATAAATGGTGCCTTGGATTGAACACACCTGTTTTTCATGATTTGATTTTGGGCACAAACACTTGTCCATTTTTCGAAACTCGGAGGAAGACTTGTAAAATGTAACCGAATGGATATTACATTGTTGTAAACCATACACCTTACATGGCGTGGTGAAACATAATTCACAAATATTGACTGCTTGGAGTGGTGTAGTAAAACTAGCCTCCCGGTAGTGTTGGATGATTGGGCGCCTCGGGAGATAGTCTCAATCATTCAACACCGTACCTTGGGGTCATTAGTTTTGACTATTTCCCCCACAAACGATGTTGTATTTGTATATAAGCAACCATTGCCTAGTCTCCGCATGTATTGATGTGCTAGAGGTTCATGTTGTTTAGCCAAGGAAGGAATAAAGATTTTTGTATATTTAGTTCTCTCTCGAATCTTGGTATTTTTAACATACTCTTATTCTAAAAGAGAAAATATGTTTTTTGGGGTGTGGTTTGAGAATAATAATATATTTGTCGAAACTGTAGTTTTTTTGGGACGCAGGATGCGTGGTCGTTTATAAGATATCTAACCTAAACAAATGAAAACGACTTTACAGCTGAAAATGTCACTTGCTGGTTAAAACTTACTAGGATGTTTTAAGATTGAGGAATATTCTTTGCAAAAGCTTTGCCACAATTACTGAGTTAGACACAAATCTCTCACTTGTTTTATGACTTTTTATCGAGAACTTGAACAATTCGATTTTTAAGCGTCATTATAGATTCCTGCAAGAAACAGATTGGAATATATACAATAGAACTTCGACGGTTCAAATAATGGTGTAAAGCATGCAAAAGGAAATACAAGACAAACCTTTGTAGAGAGCTCTGATCTGCGTTAAAAGAAGAACCTCGTTGTTGCTCTTCATCCTGAGTGTCTGTCTGTAATACTTGACCACTAGGAAGAGCAATAGGAAGAGTAAGCATGCTGCTGCTGGTGGGACGACATAAACAGCGAGAACGAAAAGCCAATCCGTTTCCATCTTCACAGCGATGACTGCTTGCTCGAGGCTACCAGCAAAATTCTGAAGTACAATGTGAAAATGATCACAAAAGTGAAAAGCTACTTCAAGTTAATTCCAACACAAGTATAAAGCTGGTCACTGAGCGCACAATTCTTGCGCACAAAGTGTTTTCATGCATGCATGTGGCCTACACAATTTACCAGATTTAGCCCCGGGTAATCCTATATGATAGCACTGCCCAGCCTCTCCACCAGTCCACAACCAGTCTAATTCATAAGTGACATTCAGAGAATCAGTCCGTAAGATGGGCACAAGGAGGACATTTAGCTGGCTCTCTGGGACCAGCAAAATTTAAAAAGCCACTTTAAGTTAAAAAATAACCAATGCAGCGTAAAACTAAAAACCTAGTCTCTAAATGTAATGGTTTTTCACTATTTTACATTTAGAGATTAATAAGCTGTTTGAAAGATAGCTGTTAAGCATTCGTCTGACCACCTTATTACCTACTATAGCAGGCGCGGATAAAGAGGGGTGGGGGGGGGGGGGTGGGGTGTGGGGGGGGGGGGGTCTCGAACCCCCACTGCTCTGACTCAATTTTTTTGTTCATAGAAATACAAATAATGTTACACCCCCCCCCCCCCCGGCTCCGACACCATCAAAATTATTGTGGTAATAATATCCGTCTGTGCACGAAAATCGGACAAAGCCAGCTGGGTTACAGGGGTATTTCTACACTATATATTCTGTATTATAGTGTTAATAATCGTCGGATTTGAACAGCGGTCCATTGAAAGTATGGTACGAGCCCCCCCCCCCCCCCCCCCCCCCCCGTCTACATTTCAGCATTGATTTGCTGATCAAACCCACCTGCAACAATTCCTGGATCCGCCCCTGTATTATTTCAAACTGGTGTTACGCCACAAAGGAGAAAAACAATTGTGAATGCATGTAGTAGGGCCTCCAAATGGGCCGTGCAGTTTTGTCCGGTACACGGCAACAAACCGTCGACGTCGCATGCGCCTAAACTCGGAGAGTTACACGTATGTACTTGTTTTTCAAAAGGGTTAAACTTACTGTGGATGTGTAGCAGGCTCCAGATACAAGCATCAACTCATCCAGGCTGTCACTGGGCAAGCTATAGAAGAAAATACTTTCCAATTTGGGTCATGTAAGTAACATTAATTCCTTCACGGTCCTCATGATGTATATACATGATGCATACTTATAGAAGTGACATTGAAAATGCTAGCCGTCAAATCATACAATTCTACACTGTCTGTATTTACTTTCTCCTACTTCCTGGTTCATGGCATGGTTATGCCTGAGTGAAGCTGCATTCCAGCAACACAAAGATAACGTTTAGATATTAGGCCCCGGTTCAGAAACTCTTAAAACGAACGTCCTACTATGAGGGAATAATCCTCAAGCTTTATTTACGTTATAAAAGTAAAATGATATAGTTACGTAAAACAGTCACAAAGAAAAGGTAAAATTTAGAACAAGAAACAATTATTAAATAACGTCATAGGAAGATTAGAATATCAAGGAACGATTGAAGACTACTCCCAGAAGACAACACTGCCAGCAACTCAATTGAAAAGAAATTATACTTAGCATCGCGTGACATATTATTTAACCAAGTGTTTCAGTTAGTACTATAATTCGTGTCTTTATTAACAAAACAAGACATGCATGTGTACCGAAAGCCTAGGTCATAAATGTCACAATCACAGGATTAATTGAATAGCAAAGTGAGAAGACGGTAAGGCAAGGCAATAGAACTGGAAACCCATTATTTAAGAGGAAAAAAACACGAATCGATTAAAGATACACAATTTAATGAACGAAAAATTGATCAAGGGAACTGGAACTGGTCATGAAGTTCAGAAGAAAGACTAGAGGGATCATTCATCCACTCTGTCGATCCAGACTGTTGTATAATTATTTGGAGTAGAATATTACAAAAAAAGACACCATAGCTATTTTGGAGAGGCGAGTGATAGATTTGTTGATTTCTTGTTTGGTTGGGGTAACTGAACCTCGGCTTCCTACTTCAATAGCTATGAATGTGCCGTTGAAGCCCATTTGAGTTATAAATGTCATGAACAAGATTGGTGTATTTACGGCACTTATAGGAATGGCTTTTTTCAAAGTTGGTCTCAGATGGCACTGTTAGTTCAACGATTGTGAAGTCCTGAACAAGCACTGAAAAGAACGATTAGCGTCGATATGACGACAGGATGATAAAAGTAAAACGATTTGAATTTCAACATTCAATAACAAGATGTGCATATACGTAAAAAGCTGTTGTTTACAGACAGGCACAGGATCGGGTTGGGGGTAAAACCCCCCAGCTCTGTCAACAATTGTTTTTTTTCATATAAATTTATTAAAAATGATGCGACCCCCCCCCCCCCCCCTGCTCCTACTGGTAATAACGTCCGCCTGTGCACAAAATGCGGACAGAGCCAGCTTGGTTATGGGGTATATATATGTACCATATATTCTGTAGTATAGTGTAAATAATCGTCGGATTTGAACAGCGCATCCATTGAAAGTATGGAACAAGCCCCCCCCCCTTATTGATTTGTGGAGGCCAAGTGTCCGGAGAAAAAAACCCCTGTGTACATTTCAGATTTTTTTCGCTGATGAAACCCCCCCCCATTTTGTCCTGGATCCGCCCCTTGACAGGACAGCATTCAGTCAAGGCAGCAAGGAAAAAACAGTCGTTTCCGATATTCAAACCCACACACGGAGATCAGGCTAACAAGTGCATGACAATGAAAAAGCTGATCATCGGATATGTCTGTTATTCTAATCATGCGAACCAGATTACGTCGATACATATAATTTATGTACTGAGGCCACCAACCAGGAACATTCAGGAATTATTATTTCATTTCGTTTGCTCTCGCGCGTGATATAGCTGCATTCACGCGGCACTTCGCCATCGATCACGATCTTCCTTGGAGTTCTCTAAATTCAATCTGCTTTTCTCGGAGATACGACTCAGAACGAGAACGGCGAGCTGTCGATTGGACTCAGAATCCTAGTAAGTTGATTGTGTTTATATAAAGGGTACGTTATTTTATTTTAACTATTCGGAAATAATACTAAAAGTTCATCGTTATAAAAATAAATGTAGCGTGCTAACGAAGCCACGGATCATTGTGATGGAAGGAAGAGATTTTACTACTTTTTCTTGAGCGATCGTTTGAAACCAAAGCTTTATGAAAATTTGACATTTTAAAACATTGATACATTGCTGGAGGGCTTTTAAGAAGGACGGACACATTCCTTTGAAGTATTGTTATGAATACAATAATCCAGAGGAACATTCGTGCACATAATATGCCTTCAAGTGTCTTTCTCCCTCTCTTGCGCATTCTACTCCCTGATCAGCCTCAAGCGAGTTTACTGTACGTTGCAGGGTGAGCAAAACAGTGTCTTGACTGGAGGGGGAGGGGTCGTCCCCTTGAGACTTGTGCTCTCTTGTTTCCCCCGCTCATTTGAGGAAAATAAAACAAAGATTTTTTAGAGGATGAAAACATGCGTGTCGCGAGGGAGGGAGGGGGTCGCTTACCCCCCCCCCCCCCCGAAAAGCAAAGGAAAAAAGAAAGAAATGTGGAGTCATATTTGCTGTTAATTTAATACACATTTCACAAAACGGGCGTCTGCAGGGGTGTCAATGGGGGTGGGGTGGGCAAATGTCCCTCGTCCTAGATAAAATGATAAATTGAGAATATGCTAGTGAAAGTACAAGGATTTTTGGGGAAAACTATGCTTCTCCCTAGGAAAAAAATCCTGGCGACGCCCATGGGTGAAAACCTGTTATACGTACCCCTGCGGACAAGAAGACCGTCCTGTTCCCCTCCCAAGTTGTATCCCAAATACACTACTGCAGCGAAATTTACTGGATTGCAGATCACAGATTCGCCAAGGAATCGAATTAGCTTTCAAGATGGACCAAGCTACAGCGGGGGTCCTTGTCTGCATCATTGCGCTCCAAGGGCTTCTCTTTGTGGCAGTCGTAGCTGTTCTCCTGGCCAAATATTACAGGGTCAATCTTGTGCTGAAGAGTTACTACGAGATTATGCTGTTAATTCGCATCAGAGCAATGCACAGAGGTGATGTCTTTTGCTGGTCCTTTAGAGTCACTGACTGACTTACTGACTGACTCCCCGACTGATTGGCTGACTGACTCCCCAACTCCCCGACTGACTGACTGACTCCCCGACTCCCCGACTGACTGACTCCCCGACTCCCCGACTGACTGACTCCCCGACTCCCCGACTGACTGACTCCCCGACTGACTGACTCCCCGACTGACTGACTCCCCGACTGACTGACTCTCCGACTCCCCGACTTAGACTGACTGACTCCCCGACTCCCCGACTGACTGACTCCCCGACTCCCCGACTGACTGACTCCCCGACTGACTGACTCCCCGACTGACTGACTCCCCGACTGACTGACTCTCCGACTCCCCGACTTAGACTGACTGACTCCCCGACTCCCCGACTGACTGACTCCCCGACTCCCCGACTGACTGACTGACTCCCCACTTTTCGTATTTACAAAGGAAAGAAAGGACAAAATAACAAGTCAATAACCAAGAGTTGCACTTGAAATAAAAAAAAAATACATCGGTTTTTAGTGTGATCAGCTATTTCGTAGCTGAGCTTTACCAGCTCAAATTAAATAAACTTATTATTGGCGCCCTTGACCTACCAATCAAAACTGAGGTTTTTCGTTGTACAAGTGAGGCCTATACAATCTGACAAGGAAGTCATTTTGAAATAATAAAAACGTATGACGAATTAAAATAAACAGTGACATCCTGACATAGGCCACTTTGCGTGACATTTTGTTTTGTGGATATTTATTTTTCAGAAATGAAACCGGAATCTTATCACAGAAGGAAAGCCAATCAATCTTATTTCATTTGAACGAGGAAATTTAATTCAAAGCTTGTCCTTGTCTCTTTATGCAGTGTTTGCTCCATCTATAAAGTTACCGAAAATAACCATTTACAGCGCGAATGCGAAGGCGCTATTAGGTTTGGGGTAAATAATGGGTTAAGAGTTTGCCCAAACCAAACTGCGCCCTCCATAGTGACTGCAATAAAAATAGATTCGTTTATTTTGAATTGCTCTTTTTCTAGCAGTATCAAAGTTATTCAATATTGAATGAGTTATCGAGGGATAAAATCCTACGACTTTTAGTTCTTGAATTATTTTTTCATAAAAGTTGAATTATTGGCTGCCATGCGAGACAATAATTCGGCTCTGGCAGGGTGGGTTCATTGTGCACGAAATTAAGTACACTTGGCAGAGGGTTGCAGACGCACCAAATTGAAAACAGTGTAGGTTTCTTGTTTGTTAAAAAAAATACAAATTGAAAACTCATTGTCTGAACGATGATCATATATTACAGTGAATAAAGCGTCGAATGGGCAACAACTAGAGCCGACTGGCCCAACTCTGGGGACAAGCGCCGCCAACGTCCAGCAACCACATCCGGAACCTCAGACCATCGTCCTTGACGATGGAATCAGCATCGCCGCCGATGATGTACAGATCAAGTTCAGCCAGTTACAAATGGAGGATGAACTTGGGCAGGGTAATCATATTAGGAACACTGGCGTATATATGCTGAGAGGCCAACAGGGGCGTGCCCCAAGCCCCTCCCCCCCCCCCAAAAGAAGATGTTTAAACACCGTTAAACCAGAGGATTGAAGAAAAGTAATGTGTATAAATCGATGTTGTAGTCTTCTGATCCCCTTTCCCTTTATGGACACTAAAAAGAAAAGGACAACGAGGAGAGAGAAAAACCTATTGTCAAATGAAGTCAGCTCCCCCCCCCCCTCCTTCCCACTTTTCACTGATGCCGTTATTCAGCTACTTCTGACACAATATTGGGTGTGCCAACTCTTGATTTGGATCTACCCGTGGCAATATGATTAAATAATTAAATAATTCTGATTGTGTTTATCATTTCCGTGTTTTGATCCTGCATGGAAAGTTACCCCAACTGTCACTGTTGCTCACGTTTTTCAGGTGCTTTTGGGACAGTTTATCGAGCCGTCTTCAATAATTGGTCAGCCGGAGAACGAA
Organism: Patiria miniata; assembly: GCF_015706575.1. NCBI lineage: Eukaryota > Metazoa > Echinodermata > Asteroidea > Valvatida > Asterinidae > Patiria > Patiria miniata. The sequence goes on from NW_024037071.1 coordinate 66,671, forward strand.
GCATTGTGGCCGTTAAGACGGTTGAAGGTGTGTGCCAATTTCTTGTCCAACTTAATAGGCTCATGCATTATTTTGAACTGTCAGTTCATTTTTTTCCAACCAATTTGCCGGATCCGAGCGAAAAGTCTGGTGTCAGCCCAGGCTCCGACGACGTTTTGGACGCCTAATCCATGATTTATTCAGAAGGTTTTGGTGGAAAGCTTATTTACTACTTTTTCTGATGCAACCATACTAAAAGTGCTCCATACATACTTTCGAATGACCTGTTTTGATCAACCATTTAGTGAAAGTATCTGCAATGAATCTTCTATAGAGCCTGAAAGTTCACCCATGGTGGCGCGCTATCTGGACCCTTGAATGGGAAACTTAACGCTTAAAAGGTGTAGAATTTGCAATTATTTTGGTTCATTGACTTCTTAAGAAAATAACCTCGAAAGGCCTTTGTGAAACTGTTACTAGCATATCAATTTATGGAAACTAATAAAACTTTCTCTTTAAAGAGAAATATCGTACCAAAAAAAATACCTCTCACTTCTGAAAATCTAAAATAATGCGGACTGGTAAATGGTGCAACTTACGGATGTACACCCCTGAATCAGTTCACGTAGATCAGAATTTCTGAAATTTGTGCTGGCCATTAGATGAAAACGGAAAGTGAAATAGAAAACCAAGAATTATTTTAAGGTTTTCAAGTTGTGTGAATAAACTCAAAGGAATCATTAGTATTTAAGAAAGAAATCAAATCCATGAACTGCTCGAGCCAACCTCATAAATATAGAATCCATCGGCTGTAGGTAGCTAAATGTTCGCAAGGTTAGGTTCGTTCTCATGCGCGTAGACGATATAAAAACAAACGTAAGAGAAATGAGACCTAGGAACGACAATGCCGGATGTGGAAATGTCGTAAATGAAATATGTTTTTATCTATCTCCAAGTGAGTTTTGTTTTCAAGTTTACTTCAAGAATACCCAAAACAAAATCCCAACATAAGTGTTTTTTGTTGATTACGGTAAGAAATTTAAATCATTCTACCAAAAAGTAAAGATTGAGAAAGGGCAACCCAATGTAATGAACGTATAGGCGGGCCGTACGAGGATCCATGGAGCTTGCCGTGTGACTTTGAGCTCTGTATTACAGACCTTATTCAAGAGCGAATGCGGATATTTTTTAGTTAACTAAACGGGATTTGTCTTGGTGTTGGAACTCATAAAAAATAATGACGTAATTTATACACTCGCTCAAAAATTATGGCTTATTCAAACGCAGATGCGGATCCTTCCAGAATCGTCCAATTCCTGAAGGAAGGACTGTTGATGAAGAGCTTCAATCATCCCAACGTACTGAAGCTGCTTGGCTTGACCTTTGACCGATCGGGTCAGCCACTCATTGTGCTTCCCTTTATGGCGAACGGTGACCTGAAATCTTTCTTAGTGAAGCAAAAACAGGTACGTAGATCTGTTCCCCCTTGATTTTTAACATCCACGAGCAAAACTGCACTCATTTAAAACTTGTACAGATAAAGAATAAGTACACGTACGACGTGATTCTAAAGCTAAACTGATCCAAAGCTTAAGTCGAAAGATATAATTTAGGCTGTGGTAGTCACAATTTAACACAGTCCAGATTTCTTGGCGGTTCTCAAAGAACATTAGAATAACCAATCACAATTTTGAAAAAGTAGCATACATACGGTAACAATGTTAGCGTTTTGGCGTTTACTTTTACATTGTATTAGCATAATTAGTGTACACACTTTCCCTGTTTTTCTATAGAACTTGAGTCACACGCAGCTTACCATGTTTGCCTATCACGTGGCCCTGGGTATGGAGTACCTCGAAGAACAACAGTTCGTCCACAGGGATTTAGCTGCGAGAAACTGCCTGTAAGATCATGAAGTTTTCCGGGCATCAAGCTTTAACGTTTCTTTCCCCCCTAAATATAAGTTAACGAGTGATACAAACGGTGTAAATAATAACATGGTCATGACACCTCTTGTGGCTTGCATGTGGATGTGACCCGCTCTGCAAAAATGAGCCTGTTGTGGCAAAACTGACATTTTGAGTTAACTACATGGGAATGAAATAAGCTTTCATTTGTTATATCATGGACCTCTCTATAGGATATTTGATTGAATTGTTGTGTTTGTTTCATTCTGCCCCTTTTTTCACCAAGAAGAAACGTCTCAATGGAGAAAAAGGGGTGATATTACATTGACCACTTACCAAATTATCAGTCCAAAAGATCAGAGTTTTGAGAGAAAAATACTAAATTTGACTTGTTCAAAGTTCTATACAAACCGCTCGTTTCCTCACTGTCAGTGAGGAAAAGAGCGGTTTGCTCGTGTATATTGATTTTGACATCGACCGGCATACTTCTCACAAAATGTGCCAAACCTCCACTATATTCAGTTAGATACGCAGGATCGGAATAAAGCCAAATATATCTCCTTATTTAAGGGTCGATGACAAGCTTGTCGCAAAGATAGCGGATTTCGGCTTGTCCAGAGATCTGGACGAGTCCGATTACTACACCAGCGGGGAGAAACAGGCCAAGTTACCCATCAAATGGATGGCACCAGAGTCAATGGAACGTAAGGTGTATAACACCAAAACGGATGTGGTAAGTTAATATATTTTATATAGGCCTACAATGGAATTTTCTTACTCATCAATATTGCTCGTTGAAAGTTTCATAAAGTTGTGTTAAACGTTTTCATTTCCTTCTTGTTTTAGAAATATCCTATTATATAAATATCGGCCGTAGGTCTTTGTTTGTTGTTCCTACTGTTTGATATACCAATGGTGGGCAAAATAAACTTGCGGCTCAACTCAATTGTGAATAAGATAACGGTCCCTTCTTCTTCTTTTTTCTCTTTTTATTTCGGGAAAGAATGACCCAGAATTCCGATTTTGTCACAGTGTTTAAAATATTGAACCAATTTACAAAAAAAAGTTGTCTGTCGTGCCACATTTTATACGATATATTGAATTTCTAACTATTTTCAAATGTCTTCCACAGTGGTCCTATGGGGTACTTCTGTGGGAGCTGTTTTCTCGTGGTCGAACGCCCTACCCTGATATTCACAACAGGGACGTGCACTCGTATCTAAGGCAAGGCAAGCGTATGAACCCACCTAGGTTTTGCCCTACAAAGATGTAAGTTAACAATATTTAGGTCTACTCCTGTTTTGCTGTAATTTTCAGAAATGGATGGAATTGGGGGGTTGGAAATATATAGCAAATATAGTTACACTGACTTTTTGAGGTTTTGGGTTCGAAAATGCTATAAAAACCAAGAAAAACAATCATTTTCCTGTAGTCTGGTTCCCTGACTCCATTTAAGAAGAAACAGAGCAGTTTACATACATTTGGGAATTGTAAGGTCAGGGAACCAGTCTAGCTGGCTTGTACCCGTTCATAGGTGTGTAATCGATTGCAAACAAGTGCGATGGTCAATTGGGGTCAGTATTTGAAAAAGCCAGTTTTTTCCAACGCTGATCGGCCGATCAGCGTTGGAAATTGATACAAAAATACCACTTTTCTTGAAATTGACAGTATACCAGGTGCCATGATTTTACAGGATGCTTTACACTGTCATTCACTAACAGCCCAGCAAGGTAATTCAAAATGATTTGGTAGTTTTATTTTTTGATGTTTGCAAATGTTGTATTTTCCCTTTAATGCAGTTTAACAATTGCCATCAAAAACGAAAGTAGCAGTCAAGGGCGGATATATAATACAATCATTTTGGGGGCCCAAACATTTTTTTGTTCCTCGAAAAAGTGGGTCCCACAAATTATTGCGTGGGGTCAGGGGCCCGCTTAAAGGTCCCGAAATTTTTTGGATTCTAGATGCTCTGTGGTGCGATCTGAGGCTATTTCCGACCACTTTAACCAAATATTTTGGAGGAAAAAGTGCCTGTCTTTATTACGACGCCACTTTAAAGAAAAAAACAAATTGGTTTCTTTTCTTTTCAGGGCCGGGGGATGGCCCCCGTTGCCTCCCCCCGGATCCGCCCTCGGTAACAGTTCGAGCTCTATAACCTTGTCAAAATAATAACATCTATTTCAGGCTGGCATTCGCGATGAACCAAACTATTTCTAAGATTTGAAAAATTAGGAGTGACTTCACACAAAAGCCTGCTACATTCGTTCGAAACGACTCCAGAGTAAAAACAAAGTTTGCTCGTCTGAAATTTAAATAGCATTACACTCTGGGTCGACTGCTGGGTCGCTCCTGATGTTATTGGATCTGATCGACTCTGACACACCAGTCTGAACTGACATGGGTGTTTAACTTTCTTCTCGGTCTTGTCTAGATCTGCCATCATGCGACACTGCTGGCTAGACTCCGCGAAGAAGCGATGGTCCTTCGGTCAAATAGTCCAGGAGCTGGAACCACTCGTGACCCACGGCAACGCGCAGGGCATTGCTCCGTCGTGTGCGAAGCCCGTCCATGGACCATGCTCGCTGAATGTTCCTGGTGTTCCTCCTCAAATGGTGTCTGGAAGCGCCATTTCGGGGAAGGATCGTTCGCCATCCGCTGCTTGTCGGGGTTTGCAGGGGGCGTCAGCAGGGGGGAGTGGTCGCGTTGACGATCGCTTTTCGATGGAAGTCTTGAAGAGTGGGGTAGGAAAGCCGGACGGCGGTGATTACAGAAGGGAAGCGGATTGCTACCAGCAAAGTAGCTCGTCCGTCTGATTGCTTGCTCTGACACCATGATGTATGAGCCCAGGCCTTGATTATTTGGTACACCTTATTAAAAGTGGCTTGTTATATACGTCCTTGTGGCTGAATAGTACTAATATAGGCCTTCATAAATAAATGTTAATAAGGTACATAATGCACGATGATGAATACAAGAATATATGCAAAGGTAAAAATAATTGCCTGGCGCACTCTATAATTGTCGAGTTGTAATCAGCTAAATCAGTTTTTATATGATAATAAGGCCTATACCGAACATTCGTTTCCTTTCTATGTTTCAATTTTATCCTCAATTTCAAATTTGAGAGGATTTGATAAATTAGTTATGTATGATATTTATAGCCCTATATTTGAGTCGCATGATGGGCCAGACCCTCTATAAGGCAATGTGGAACACTACTGTCAAATCAGTTATGATATGTTTGCCCAAGGCTAAGCAAAAGAACTGCTGATTCGTCTACTAAAAGTGATGCTGCTGAAATTGCTGAAGATTTTAATCAACACCTTATTAGTGTTGGGAAATCGTCCGGACTGGGATAATTGTAATCAGAATTTTGACAAACTGCATGGATTATTTGGATTTTAGTATTGCTCCTATGACAAAATGTAATATTCTGTAATTGTAGCTTTAGAGCCGGCATTGTCCCTGACAACTGGAAGAGAGCACGTTCTCACTTTTAAAAGTGGAGCCTACACGAATGATTTGGCAAACTACCAACCCATCTGTGTTTTGCCGATATTGTCTAAGATCATTGAGCGTCATGTTTATAATCATTATCGGGCATGAAATCCTCTCGGATCATATCAACAATCAGGATTAGTCCTGTCAAACTGTAAGTTAACGAAACTCACTAATTATCTGTTTGAAAATATGGACCAGGGTAAACTTTGCGGTTTAGTACTCATTGAATTGAGAAAGATCTTGTAGCCCAGGATCATGATCTTTTACAAAAATAGCAATCTATATCGTGACTCAATATAATAATCGTTAAAAACACAATGTACAGTAAAATGTTGACCTCCACTCTTTTGTTTCTTTTTTCCCCATTTTTTACCACAATTTTTCCTTTCTCTCTCTTGTTTGGTTTAAATTTCTTGGGGAAGCGAAGGAAGACATTCAAGACAGTGGGTGGAGGGATTGCCCTAATGCCCCCCCCCCCCCCCCCCCCCTCCACTGATGATCAACATCCACATATACCTCCGATCCTGAGAAACGGTTTTTGCAAAAATGTCATTTGTTTAGTGGTCTAGCGCCCTCTGTGTGTTCTTTTTACGCGCGCCGTGTCGCGCGATACGCGATATCGATCATGCACGCACGTACACCGCACCGTCACCCGTGTGTATCCACGGAATATTTCGAATGCAAAGTTTACGTGTCCGCGATGAAATGGGTTACAATTTGATTGATAATTTCACACAAGTCATCAGACTGTCACTGCTAAAGTTAACATATCCAGTTTTGGTGTAACTGTCACTATACATTGACGACCAAGAACCAATGTAATACCTGGTCAACGAATTAAAGGAAACGGTAGTATGTTTGTCCTTCGCTACCGAGAAAAAGTTGCAGACGGTGGAGCGAGATTTGGCGGCAGAGTTGGTGGGGAGGTTTGGCCTGTTCAACGGTAGGGCGAGTGGGCTGCTTCTCGCTCCCGTCTTGGTCGTGCCCATGCATGGCTCGCAGTGGCGACGACCTGACCAGTTGCAAGCGAGATGCAAAACTGGAAAACTTCCTCAAGCAGAAACTTAGCGAGAGTGTGTTTGAGAGAGTGCGGGCATACGAGGCCTGCATTGCCCAGTCTAAGAAAGTCAAGAGGAATTTCAAGTTTGTGGTCTTGTCTGATGAGAGGATTTATATCACTGATAATCCACCAAAGGTGATACGGGAAGATGAATCAGTACATCTGGGTGATGTCACGTCTATTCAACTGGTAAGTTGTCGTTTTGAAATGTAAATGAATTAGTAAAAGACTGTTGCATGCCGGATTTGTTGATATTTCGTTTTATGCTAAAAAAAAACCCATTTTTTTTGGGTTAAACACTTGACTTACACTTACTTGCTTACACTTAGGATTGATGGGTGTAATTTATAGGTTTAAGTCTTTTTAGTACCCCTTCTCTTCAATTTTCGTCAGTACTTGTCGATTTTGCCTTTAAACTGGTTGGTTGTCTTTGCGAACTTACCACCTCCTCTGGAAGCCCATTCCACATATCTACAACTCTCTGGGTGAAGCAATGCTTCCTTACGTTCCTTAAAGGGAATATACAACATTTGCAAACATCGAAAAATAAAACTACCAAGTTTTTGCGAAATACCTTAATAGGATGTTGGTAAATGACAGTCTAAAGCATCCTGTAAAATTATGGCACCTGGTATACTGTCATTTTCAAGAAAAGTGGTATTTTTGTATCAATTTCCAACGCTGATCGGCCGATCAGCGTTGGAAACAACTGGCTTTTTTTCAAATACTGGCCCCAATTGACCATTGCACTTGTTTGCAATCGATTACAAACCTATGAACGGGTACGAGCCAGCTAGACTGGTTCCCTGACCTTACAATTCCCCAATGTATGTAAACTGCTCTGTTTCTTCTTATATGAAGTCAGGGAACCAGACTACAGGAAAATAATCGTTTTTCTTGGTTTTTCTAGCATTTTCGATCCCAAAACCTCCAAAAAGTCAGTGTAACTATATTTGCCTTATATTTCCAACCCCCCAATTCCATCCATTTCTGAAAATTACAGCAAAAGCAAATGATGTATATTCCCTTTAAAGGCGTTGGTCTTAGTCGATGATGCCTAGCGGCGATGTCCAGTCAACTTTCTGAGATTCTGGTCTTTATATGAAACCAATCCATATTTTAAATCGGCCTATAGATTAAAATACGGAGTGGCAATTTTGGAAAAAATAATGTTGCATCCTGTTACCACTTTTTTCATCATAATAATATAATTATGATGAAAATGGCAACAGGATTCAACAATCATTTTTCCAAATTGTCACTTCGTATCTAATTGAAGTGTCAGTCATTGCAAAAATGTTGAAAAGCATGAATCTGGGACTGAGAAACATTTCCAATTATTTTAGTAAACACTTTGAAAATGCATTTGACTCTCCATCTTTAGACTTTGAACACAACCAAAGAAGTGGCGTCTGGATCATTCATTTCTATGAGATTTTAAATTCCTACACTGATTAAAGCGCTTTGATAGCTCATACAGTAGGCCTTTAGGATAAGTCCTAGCGTTTTGAATGCTAAAAGTACTGAGTTAGAATTCCCTGATAACTTTTTTTTTGGACATGTTTTTTACATATTTCCCAAAATAACTATTTTCTTACTTTTATCGTTTAAATTAAATCCTACTTTTTAATTGCAGTTAAAAATTGTCTTTCTCTTTGATGGCTTTGAAGGAGTTTTAGTCCAAGAACAATATTTTCTTGGTAACCATGGTAACTGATGCATGTGCACAACTTCCATAACAGCTTCCATAATTAATAGTAAAAGCAGTAAAAATATGGTTACAAGGAAGCATTTGTAACTAATTTGGAATTTGAAATAAAATATGTCTTGAAATAATAATAATATGGAAAAACGCAGACCTGGGGTGGATTGCAATAACCGGTCTTAAAGCTGGCTATGCGCATTAGACAGTCTAAAAGCTCTGGCTGTCAGTCAGTCTATAAGTTAGACCATTGCTATAACACAGTTTAAGTAGTAAGACAGTCTTAAAATAATTAGCCTGGGTTGGGCTGGCTTAAAACGGTCTATAGTTGGGATTTTTGGAATTCACTGGTGTGTTGAATTATTCTTTCCCAAAATATTTTCCCAGTTGTTGAGTGTTTGATGATTAAATCTTAAAAAAGTAGAACACTGCTTGGAGGGAAAATTCTCTGGGATAGAAGGGATCTTCTGGAAAAGTGTAATGACACTGAGTTGTACTGCAAATACAATTTTCTCAACATAAACTTCGGAATTGACATTTGATTTCGCATGATATGAATCACTCAAACCTTAAAAAAAAATTGTGCAGTCGCTCCAGTATTCGTCCTTAACCGTGGAATGTTTGTTTGTGAATCATTACTCTAAGCGGGCTTAGTAAAGACCAGCTTATTGCAATGGGCTAAGTTTGGTGTCTTAACCAAGACCGTCTAAGAACAATAGCCGGCTAAAATTGGACTGGTTTAGCCAGCCGACTAAGACTGCGTTATTGCAATCAGCCCCTGGATTTTTCTAGGCGTGTGATTTTTCTAGACGTGTGATTTTTCTACGGTAGGCGTGTGATTTTTCTAGGCGTGTGATTTTTCTAGGTGTGTGATTCTTTGGTCCAAGCTGGGACTGAACAATATGGTATTGTTTTTCAAAATATTCATCTTGTTTTACAATAAAGCCATATTCTCTTCACCGACATAGTTTATTTTTTACAAATATGAAGTATAAATTATGCCGTAAATGTATGCCAAGGTGTGCGGTACTGAGGGATTCAGGCGTGCGATTATTCGCACTTCTCAGGAAGCTTTTAGGCGTGTGATGGCGTGGGGGTGTGATTGCACGCCTCAAAACAGAAGGACTGTGTACTGGTACAATGTATACATGTACATAAACATCTAGATTATAGTTTTTAAGGGAGGAGGGGGGGGGGGGTGGTAATTTCAGTGAACTTCTACATGTATTTAAGTCAAGCTCCTCCCACTGTTTTCAACCAGTTCCACCATAAGTGGGTCTGAATTTGTCTTGCGTTTTGGTTTTGTACTGAAAGCAAAGGTGAATACATACATGTACACGGACATGTATAATGTGTGTGTATCCAGAGGTCTTTGTTTTCATTTTGTTCATTCACTGTGCATTTTAGGCACACCAATGTTAAATTTAGCACAGGAACTACCAATAGATTCGGTCAAGGGCATTGAACCACTATTAGTTTAAATTGACTCCATAGCAACCGACACCTGTGCAATTGTGCTTAAAAAAAAAAGGTCAATTCCCAATTCGTTCATTGTGCACAATCAACCTGGACGACGGCTTTGTATTGTACGCTGTGCAGTCATGCAGAGCATTAGCGCGGTCAATAACGGTACCCAGCGATTCATTGTGTACTGTTGCCATGACAACATGCTTCCGGGTACACCAGGATGCAGCAATGCACAGGATGCCACGTAGCCTGTTGCTTTGCTGGCACAGTGAGCGCAGAGCACTTGTGAAGCTTACAGTGTAGCTTAGTGTTAGTGCAATGTTTTTTGTGTGTTGTTATCTATCAGCGAGATTGAGATAGTAATTATTGAGCTCAGTGTGTAGTCTGTTTGTTATGGTTGATATTGAGTGGCATGGAAGCTTCATTGGAATTTATCAACATGCCCATTTATAAGCAAATTGTGTAAAGTGTCGGTGCAGGTTTTCTGTCCATTTTAAATGCATGTCAGTGGCATTTTTGAATTGGGGAAACGTCATGTTTTTGTCAAGAGTACAAGGTGGGAAATCAGGCCTAAACGGCAAAAAATGAACATTTTATCATGGCTGTAATGTAACAAAAGAATTCAATGAATTGGCTTCTCTCTGTGTACATGCAGACTGCCCTGTAATTGTACAATGTACATGTCAGGACTTAATCCGACCCTGTATTCATCAAACCTGACCATTAAATTTACACACACATTTATGTATTTTTTCTTTCGTGTACATGCTGTCTTTAGTCTGCTTTTTGTCTGTGCAAAAATCCTGTTCAAATGTCAGTTGTTTGTCACTGTGTGCATCACTGACCGTTCAACAATAACAAAGTGTTGCTATGATTTTAAGGACATTAGTAGGTCTCAAATAACAATAGCACTGCTATGCAAATACCCGCAGTGAATTCACTCTAACGCCTGCCAACGATGGTAAATCTTGTTGTGACTCCCTGGATAAAGCTGTTAGCTTTAATATTATAGGTTATTTTGACAATAAAGTACTGGTATTAATAATCTGCAAAAGCAGGTTGCTCTGTAGTACAGTACCTGTACAGTATAGGAATGGTACACGAGTTAGACAGCAAATGTCCAAGCTAAGCAACCAACGGTTTTTTTTAGCTGCTATACATGTATGTTTACTGTACTGTTAAAAGATATAGTCCATCATTTGTAATTTGTGCATTTTGTTCGTTTGAAGCAACAAAAGTGTTCAAAACCTAATGAAGGATACTGAACAACTAACCTGATGAAGTTTCAGCTCAGCTTCAGCTGTATATTCCGAGAAAAATAGCATTCTAGGATCTCAATTTCAAATCAAAAGTTGCTGAATCATGTTTTGAATTGGGCCTGAATTCAGCGTCCGAGACACGTTCTCACTGAGCCGATTGCAGCTATACGCGCTGTCGCGCGCTGATCCGATAAATTATAGCAACCGCGCGCGCATGTGCGTCATTACAATGCTTGCGCGCGCTTCGCCGAATAACAAAACGAGCTACTAATTTAAATTTTCCTACGGTGCGTCTTAAGACGCACCATTGGAAAGGCCTTCTTTCGTTGATTACTTCAAAATGACAGCTTGCCAGAAAGAATAATTTCACAGGGAGTTTAGTCCCCTTACTATCTTTCAACCAAGTATGTTTTTCAACGATAATTATGCCAGTTACTTTTCGGATGGCTGCAAATGATGGACTGTAGCTTTAAAACTACAATTAAACTATCAAATGGTACTTTTTTCAATAAATTGATTATCGCATAAATGTATTATTGCCAAAATGGTAAAATGTGTTTCTATAACGATCAATGGGAAAATTGTCTACATTAAATTTGCCCATAAAGTTTGGGGGTGGGGGGTGGGCTGACACACTTCTTAGTATTTCGATACTCATAGGCATTTTGAGGATGTAATCAACCGTAAATTGTCATGTCCTACGAAAGTTAAGAAAAAATAGGTGTTTTCTTAAGGAGGGGGGTTGAAACTTAGGGCCCCCCCCCCAAAAAAAATAGTTCTGCTGCCGGTTACCCTATCTACCCTATTTTGACAGCCCAACTACCCTATGGAACAATGAGCAAAAACCCGAAAATCATCAATTAGTACCTTTTACCCTTGACTACATGCATATGATCGTACACACAAAAAATTGCCATAAAAACAATTCTCTACCTATCTACCCTACTTTAAGTGCCATGTAATCAGAAGCAGCACTTTCATTTTTTTGCCCAACATGGATGTACCGCATGTAATGTATACTACTAAACCATCTGACCCTCATTCTTCTGCTATGCTGCTGACCCATTGACTGCTCCCCCATAATTCTACATGTACCACTGACTTTGTGGATTTTCATACTTAGTGAGCACACTCCACATGTACCTCAATAAGCTGACCATAGAGCAAGGAAACACTCAATGATCAAATCAATACATGCTCTGTCAGCATTATGTAATGTTTTCAGTCGCCATCCTTAGTATCTATTGTACATGTACTGACTGTCTGTCTTTCTTTGGTTGTGAAGAACAGAGTCTGAGAAGAATGAAGATAATTCTTCCCTAACTGTCTCTTTGTATCCCAAATAAACTCTCATTCAATGGCTTTGCCATGTCAGTCAAAAGGTGATCAGGAGATCGGGGCTTTTTCCTGGAAGTTTTATCCAACATCTTTAATTGCTTGGGGGATTCAACGAGTGTCTGAGTGCCTGTGGATTGCCAGTATAATTGCAAGGATTAGGATGTTATATTTCATTTTCAGTTCATTCGGTTTCATTCAAATGTTCATCACTAGGACTTCAGACCCCATAAACCCATTTTGTGATTTGTGTTTTGTAACAGTTTCATTTTATTTGATTGAATGTTGCACTACGAGTATGAGTTGCTGTTTTTAAAGATGACGGTTGAAATGTAAAATATGGAGGAAGTTATCACTACTGCATGACAGTGCATGCCTAATTTTTGCGACACAGATTTTCTGCTAACTCTTAAAACATAGAAAAATGACACTGACAATTCATGAATTTATATTGTAATTGAAGCATTTTGCCTATACAACATATTCACCTAAAAACTAACAATTCCTTGACATTGTTGCCTTAGGATAAGAACCTTTCCAGATCCGATTCTAATAAATTTGTTGAAGTATATTTGTAGGCCTACATGATGAAACCATTATGTTATATAAAAACCAATCATTTTTTCTTCAATAATACATGTAGGATCCATTATCCGTCTGTGGGTATCCAACGGATGAAAAAGGTCTTCTGACTAAAAAGATATTCAGATTAGGGGACCTGTAGGGCGGCATGTATTATGTATGATGGAAGTGCTTTGTGTCTTGTGGCAGCGCAGCCCTTAGCTCCTTGACGAGGAGGAACGTTGTCAATAATTCACTACTCTCAGTGTCAAATATTACCTCACTAATGGCAGATACATTTTTTATGCAGGAATTATTTAAATTTTTCATACATGTACATGTACCTGACATTCGAGTGTACATTGTACATGTACATAAAATGTACTTGTAGCTTACACTGCAGTTAGCTTTTGACTAGTATCAACAGTTGTGGAAACCCTGTTGAATTTATTTGTTTTAAGGGGTAGATAAGGACGTGACTTTGCGTTTAATTTTGTAACCGTTAAGCAAATATTTTAAGAAACTTTAAACGTTTAAGCATTTAGCCATTCACAAAGGCTGACGCATGCTCCATTTGTCTGCAGACTAGCGTGATCGACATGCTAAATCAACAATGGCAGTCATTGAAAAAGTAAAAACTCAACTACATGTGCCCGAATGTAATCAAGTCAAGTATTGAAGTGCTTCGAAGGTTTTGTAAATTAAAGAGGTTTGATAGTATCATAAATTATTTGTGCTATTAGCTCTAACTCAAAGGAAGACTGTGCAAGTTAGGTCCCTTTTTTATAATTTGGGTTTCATTTAAACGTTTTTTTTTTGAAAATTCGTCAACAAATTTAGAATTGTTATCCTTTACATGTAAACGTGTAAACGTCACATCCTTAAGGGTAGAGTAAATTGAACTGTGGCATTTCTTCCATGAAACTGTTTGGCAAGCTCAATTCCTGTTTTACATGAAGTAAGTACATGTATACTGTATGTATAAAAAAAGCAGAAATTGATGCAAATGTCAACAAACTTCACTGCTATTTTTGGCAGAATAATTTGGCAAAGGGTAAATTTAAGGGGTAGCCTAAGTTCATGGAGAAAAGAGTAAGGGTAAGAGATATCTAAATATAGTTGTAGTAGGGGCAGAGAGAAAGGCACAACATTTCTTTAAAATTGAAAACTAATTGCACTTCTTGTAACAGTGGCCTATATTTTTAACTTGCTATCTTTCAGGTTAATGAATTTCCCGACTTTCTCAGCGGGGATGACAGGGAGAACTCACAACACATCTGCGTCAAATACAGAACCCTGGTACCAATCACTCGCAGAAAGAAGAGCCTTCGTGACCTGCTGAAGCAACCAGAGAAAAGGGACGGATCTGATGGGGACCGGGCCAGGATTAACCCCAGTAGTGGAACAAGCTCACCGAGTCTGCAGCTGACAACACCAAAGGGAGAAACGGGTAAAGTGGAGGATTTCAACCTAGGTCAGGCCAACGGGAAAGCACTACAGAATAGCAAGGAGGCAACGCTGCGCTTGAATCACAGCTTCGATGAGTCAGACTTGAGAGTTCTGCGTCGGATGATGGACAGCGAGGATGAGGAGGAGCAGGAACCAGATCGGTTGTCGCTCTCTCTGCCCACCAGTGAACTCAAGAAACTCTCCATGATGTCTGGTGGCTCCCAGAGCAGCTCAGACCAGATGGAGAAATCTTCGTCAAGCTCGTCCCTGGACAGAAAGGAGGCTGTTGAGACCTGCAGGCCACTCCCTCTCCGGCCTGTAACCAACCCTGGAGAGACTCTACGAAGCATTGATGTCCCAGACACCTTCACCACAGACTTAGCGACAACTCTAGCCCTGCCCGATCAGAGCGTGCGGCGGAACAGCGCGACGGCCCACAGGACCCTTCCCTCACCAGATCCAGCAGACGGGATCAAATCAGAACCGTTCCGATTCCCCTCATCCATCAAAGCCAATGGGAAATCCAAGGAACAGATCTTAAAGGATAGGAATGGGAACGTACCAGAGAGGCATAAATTCATGAAATCTAAGAGCGTGGACTCAGGCTCTTCCAAGAGCAATAGCAGCATTGGTGAGGAAGGTGATCAGGAAGACGTCAGGAAGGAGGCAGCTATCGAGGAGCTACACATCTACTTGCTGTCTCTCTCCTCACCGTTCCTGATGCATCTCAGGAGTTCTTGGAACAACTTCATTGTCGTAAGTCATACCTTCATCTCTTTTCCCTTGTGTTCTGTGCCCAAGAGAGGATGCTTTTTGACTACATGTGATTTTGAGAGCCCTGTGGACCGGACATGCCACGCATACTGATTTGCACGTCTATAGCGTGAAGTGTGCAATGTTAATCTGAATGTGCACAAAGCCATAGCGGATTCGCTGACATCAGGCGTCAGTTGCCAGATCGAGGCTGTGCATGCCCATGGCGGAAGTGTGAAAAGAGCGAATTGATATCATAAGTCAAAAGTAACACTAATTCGTAATATAAATGTATTTTGTTTAAGATGTACTTGTAAACATGTAGCAGTAGGCTTGTCAAAAAGATATTGATCATGACTAATTTTTATATAATATGTACCGAGGTAACTCTTCCTGAATTTTTGTTGCAGCGATCAACTTTACTAAAAGATCCCAAGATAGCGAGTCGCATGGGAACAAACAAGAGTGGCAGCAAGCAACGCCTCCCATCCAGGTACACACCTCAATCCAAATGTTTATTTGACACTTCATATTGTCACCAACTGTGCATTTTTTGAACCATAGAGCACATTGAAACATTGAAAAAGACAAATACAGTACCGGTACATGTATAAGGGGATTACGAGCACTGCACTTGTATTTTCTGTCACATTTGATGCACTATAGTGACGGTTGAGCGTGTCCTTTTTTTTGGCCATCAAGTACATGTACATGTATGCAATTAAGAAGTTGACTGAATTATTTTGTATTCTGATGTTTTTTTTCATTGCAAATTGAACAGAGAAATTTGAACACAGCATTTCCCAACCCTTTTCAAAATCATTATCTTCAGAAGCCCTTTATATGCACCCATAGATGCCCATGTATGCCGTTCCAGCCACACTGTAAAGTGCCCCAAAAAACCTGCATGAGCTGATAAAAAGACGTATGCTGTAAGAGAGTTTCAGATTTCAAGACAATTTGTCAAGAGCCAAGCTACTGATAATCATTTGTCAGCGTGAGTGTGATTATGTGGAATGGGAGCTTGTGCACTATACCTTGTACATGCACAAAATAGCGTGGACCATTAAAATTAATGCGCATACAGAAAATATGTTGCGTGGAAAAACTTGCTCAAATATCACTTTTTTGTTCAGTTATTTTAGCAAACATACCTACGTGCAACTGCATTTTAACAGTTTGATGTCAGATGCACATTGTCCACAGTTTTCTTTGATGAAAAGAATGTACCGCTACACTAAATGATGATTTTACATGAAACATTTTCCAGGCCGCATATATGTTTCTCATACTTGCATCATTTCTAATGGTTCCTCATGATGACTACATGTAAGTGTAGCAGGACAAATTGCAGTGCGTACATGTGGTTAAAGTTGCCTTAAACAGTGAATAGTCATGCATGGTCCTCATTCAAGCACCTTAAATAATTGAACAGCACAGGTTTAATACTGTTATGAGATGTACGCAACAGTTTTTGTCTTAGTTGAAATGTCTCCAAACTCGTTAAATTATGGAATGTCTCCAAACTCGTTAAAATGACAAGATGATGGTTTCAGGGGGACAAATCTGACAGGTTCCCATTCCTTTCCATTTACGTGGGAATACTCAGTTGATTTTTTGCTGTTGAAACCCAAAACTTGTGCCAGTTGCACTTGGGCTTCGTTCAGCTGTATTGAGTTACATTTGTGATCAATTATGTTCTTTACTCTAGTATATCTTTGCGTGCAGCAATTGTACTGGATAGCGTTTTACAAAATCGTATTACACTATTCAATTGGGGATGTGCACTGATTTCTTGGCATTTTCTAGCATTGTGTAGGTTAAATGTACAGTGTCTGTAGTACAGTTTGTTTGGCCAGTTTCAAGTGACTGTTTGCAAAAGGCAGAGTTGCATTGCAGAGGCCCGCATATTTTCTCTGCCTAAATGAGGTCCAAAGTTCAACAGCGAGCGCCTTAAAGCTCAGGACTGAAGGGAGTGAAGATTTCAGGCAGAAATTTGATCTGAACAGGGACTGCACATTTCTGTGAAGAATGTTCATGTACAAAAAATGTGTACATTTATCTGATTTGAATGTCTATGCCTATTGGCTTTCACTACTTGATGAAGGTTGTATACATGTACATGTACATACATGTACCGGTACACATATATTTTAAACATGGACTTTTACAAACTGCAACTGTGCCAGATATATTTTTGATTGAGCATGGCAAAGTGAACGTTTATTTATACACCTATCAATACAGAATTATGATGTAGTGCTAAACCCTCAAAGTTCAGCTTTTCTTGTAAACTTTGCATATGACCAGTTAATTAGTGATTGTTCAATTGCAGCACGTAGCATCAATAAATAAATCAACAAAAATTGCGTGCGTACATTTGTTTGGAGAGAATGTTGCAACCTGACGCCGCTTTTTTCTTCATCTCATAAAAGGTCAGTCATTGCAAAAATGTTGAAAAGACATGAATCTGGAGACACATTTCCAATTTTGTTAGGAAATACTTCGAAAATGTTTTGACTCTCCGTAGATTTTGTACATTATAACCCGACCCATTGAAGTGGCGTCTGGATATTACATTCTTTCCATTGTTTTATTTGTGTATGCTCAAAGTGATCATGTGAAAACAGTGACCATAGTGACAAATCGAAAAGATGCAAAACCCCCAAAATGGACATGAAAAGTGTTGCAAGTAATGGAGAAAATTTCTGTTTAATGACACAGAAATTCAGGTCATGAAAGTCTAATATATTTTCAACATCTATAGGTGTTTAAACATACGGTTGTACCATATGTGTCGATCCATGGCACATTATTTGTAGAGAGTCTTGTGAATCTGGAGGAAGGAACAGCTTTTATATTAGCCTGTGTACATGCATACAATACTTATGTCCCCTGTGAGTTTACAGTCCTGACAGTATGCCAACACAGTTCGTGTCAAGTACCACTTTACTTTCCCCCAATTCATCTGTTCAAACACAATTAACGCACTTGCTGTTACCCAACCGGCCTAGGCCTGTCACAGCATGCATAATTGGACAGATATTGCTGCATGTGCAACTGATACACTTGCTAAGCTTTAGTTCAGCGCATAGATTTCTAGTACATCACAACTTTTTAGCATGCATACAGTTTATTTGTTTTCGTCGAGTTTACACCTCTGGTTCTTCTCAGAACCATTCTCTTTAAGTTGAGAAATTATTCGCACATGGTGTTTCCGCAAACCTTTCATTATTTATTTGTTTTCATTTAGTACACTAAATAAAAACTAAAACAAAACGTCATTGCATGAAATAATTTTGTGTCTCACTTCTCAGAAAATTTTCTGAGAAGGTTAAAAAAAATAAATAAGAATATTTTTTTTTTGGGGTGGGGGTGCAGTATATAACTAACAGTACTTCTCTGAATTTTCTCCAACCTAAATGAATAAACCAACAAAAATTCAATAATGCCATTAATGCTTAGTCGGTGATTTTTGCCGACAGACTTGACAACAATAGCTCTGTTTATTGCTAAGGACATGAAGGAGATGATCGTGAATGTGTGAATGGAATCGCTGAATTGAACAACTCCCTGCCCATCAATTGGAACAGAAGCTAGAGTAGACCCAAGCTATCTTGCTAAACCAAAGTGCAGCAAATGGCAAGCCATTATACATGTTATAAGAATGGCAGTGAATCAGAAGGTTGCGCGTCTTAAACACAACTTTCTCAATGCACGCCACATTCTTGTAATTAAGTGCACTCTAGAGGATACTTCAACTGTTCAATCAGTAACACCTACATGCACATGTAGGTGAACAACCGCAGTGGCATAGGGGGGGGGGGGACATGATGGTAGTACCCCTCCCCCTGAGGCCTGTGTTACCCCTTGTGCCCCCCCCCCCCCCCAACTCTGTATTTGCAGAAGGCAAATATGAGCTTTTTATTATAAATGTATTAAGTGCCTTCTCCGGAACATGAGGCCTCCATTAGTACCACCCCCTACACAGAATTCGGGACTGCAAAATCAAGCTTTTTTTTCTGTAAAACACATTTGGTGCCCCTCCAGAAAGTGAGACATTCCTTATTCTTCCCCCCCCCCTTTAGTGACCCCAGTATGCTACCGAACAACCATGAATAAATATTTGCCTGAATGAGCCCCAACACAAGTTGTTTCTTTAGCCCAGTGAATGGAACACTGATGGATTATTGTCACTGATCAGTGGGGTGTTCATGATGGACTACTGCAGAGGAAACAAGCGTGTCATTTTATTGAGTATTGTGATGGGATTGTGCATGATAGCTTAAGTGAGAGGTTTACAACATGAAAAGCCACAATTCAATGATGTATAGAATTAATGTTCACATGTACAGGTACTTGTTAAAGTGGGGGACATGTGATTTGTGTAGATTTTTGAACAATTACGCTTTTTAATAACACTGTAGGCCTAATCTTTATTTTTCTGTAGGTGGTAATCTCAATGGAGTAAAAGTTGTATTTCACCAAGAACTGATTGTTTAATTTGTGCTGGTCCCAGAGGGCCAGCATAGTGAAGTCCTCTTTGTATGTCTACATGTATCTCTCTCATGACTGACTAACTGACTGACTGACTGACTGACTCCCCTTGCCTGGTCGCTGGCTGGTGTCACAAGCCGGGCAGTGCTATTGGATAGGATTACCCCCGTAATGCCAGTGGACTAAATGCATGAAAGACTTCCAGTGAATAGCTAGTCATTCTGATTCAACTGAATATAATTGTGTGCACTCTGGGACAAGGTTTATTAGACTGACCTTATCTTGTTTAATACTGTATTGCAGGGAGTTACTGGAGCGTCAGTTTCAGCAGTTGAAGCTAGAGATCACTAACTCCACCCACTCCA
Organism: Patiria miniata; assembly: GCF_015706575.1. Taxonomy (NCBI): domain Eukaryota; kingdom Metazoa; phylum Echinodermata; class Asteroidea; order Valvatida; family Asterinidae; genus Patiria; species Patiria miniata. The sequence continues at coordinate 86,506 of NW_024037071.1, forward strand.
TGCCTGACCTCTTTCAGTTAGTTCAAGAGCTCTGCAATGCCGCTGAGAAGTATTTTGTCTTGAAGAAACTCTTTTGGAAGGTGAGTTGAATTGTTCTTGCATAGCTTGTGAAACGTTTGTGATTTGTTACCTTTTAGTCACTGTAGCGTCTGAAACCGCCTGAGCTCATAGACGGTTTTATTGATTCTTCAGTGACACAATATTATACAGTGTACAGGGTGAGTAAAAAAAACGAAACCCAAATGTCAGGACTGTGTTTTAGTGAAGTTCTGCATGTCGCACTTTCAAAATCTAGGATATGAAAGCCTAATTCATAAACTTTGTTGTAGTACAAGAATCATTCAAATCACTCATGTACTTTTCAAGTTACGGAATTTTAAACAAAACCACCATTTTAAGGTTCTCTCCACGGATCACAAACAAGTTCAGTGTTCTTTCAGCAAAACAAAAACAAATCACATAGGGCATGTAGGGATGTGTGTGAATTGTTTTCGTTTTGCTGAAAGAACGCTCACCTTTTTTGTGATCCATGGACAGAACTTTAAAACGGTGGTTGTGTTTAAAATTCCGTAACTTGAAAAGTATATGAGTGATTTGAATGATTCTTGTACTAAAAGAAAGCTTATGAATTGGGCTTTCATATCCTAGATTTTCAAAGTGCTACATGCAGAGCTTCACTAAAACAATAGTCCCGACATTCGGGTTCCAATTTTTGGACTCACCCTGTAGTACAAATGCTGATGAGTTAAAGAATATGAACCCCAACTTATGCGTTCTGGTGGTTTTTGAGACAGGGTCCCACCAATAGGAGTGACGTAAATCTCTTATAAATACATTTCTAATGATTTTTCTCTTTGTATTAAAGAATGAAGATTTGTTTGAGTTTATGATCGCCCAGCTGAATCGCTATCTGCCCAAGTCAGAGCTGAACCTACAGAACAATGAGAGGGGACGACACCACAGGGCCGATGAACTGGAGTAAGTTGATTGCGTTATTTATGCTGATGGCTTTTCAAGCTGATTAAAGGTTGGGGGTTAATAGCATTATGGACTGGGTGTACTAGGACGCCCTCAATGGTGACAAAGAGATAGTGTAAGGCATACTCTTGAACGACATTGCCGCTGTGTGCCTGGTGCTAACGCAAAGACACTACCGGTTTGTGCATGGAGCCTGTAGCATTAATGGCCAGCTCATCAGTAAATTTTTAGAAACTATAACTTCACTTGGGAAACAACCATCATGATAAGACCTGACTTTGGCAAACATACACATGTACATGTATCCTACATTTAACTTGAAACAGTTACTTCTTATTGTCATTTCCCTCGTCTTTCTGACTTTGTTAGGCATAACAAAGTACACATACAGTAACGAAATGGGCGGAGGAGGAGGTCTGATTTTAGGGCATTGTTGCATACTTTTATAAAAGCAGAAAATATGTCATAACGGATAATCACTGTTAAGAGTTTCTTGTTTGTGCTTTTATAGGTTGGCTATTCTGTTGATTGAGAGCTTTGGGTTGATGTTCCGTGAGACCGAGATGGTACCAGGCAGACTCAGTACAGTCAAGGCTAACAAGTGAGTACATCAGACTCGTTCACTCTAGCACTCGTTGAGTTACTTCAAACCCTGCAACAAGCTGTTACTCACTCACTCAACAGTAGCTGACAAGTTGCAATACTTGTGTGTTAAAAAGAGAAAGCACTCTGTCATTGTGTTTCATTGTATTAGAGTGTGAAATTGATGTGAATGATGTTGCGTAAAAGTTCTTACATGTTTGTGAAATAGGCCCGCCTTAATTTTGAGTGAAAGTTTGAACCAACACACAATTTCTATGAGACCCGTCCACTTGGGTTTTTTTCTGTGTTTTTTTTAAGAGAAATCCTTGTTTTTATAACCAGATATGAAAAAAATAATAATACTATTCAGATTTATATTTATTTTGTCGAAGTTGACCAATTTATTTCTATTTATTTATTTGTATGATTTTTCTAGCGGCAAAGCTGTGTTGGATCTCGTAGTGGTGCTCACCTGTCTACCAGAAGTGCCTCAACGATGGCGACCGCCCAAATCCAAAGCTCACTCCCTGATGCTGGAGACTGATGCTGACAGCTGGGAGACCTATGGAGATGCTGAGGTCAGATGATCCCTGGGTCAGAGGTCAAAGGGACACTTTTGGCCGGATTGTGCCCATTGGGTTCTTAAATCCTCTCAAAATGATAATACAATGTAGCTATTGATGAAAATGATAATAGTTGGGAAAATTGTGGAAAAGTAGACATTAAAAACTACTTATCGAAAGTTGATAATAAGCAGGACAAGTTCTTATCAGAACTTAATATCTACTGAGTGACAGTAGTTATTACCACATGGTGTTACTGCAAACTGAAACAATAGAATATGAACATTCACACAACTATACCTGCAAAATTACGGTTGCCTTGTAATCATGGTAATCACCGCGAAGGAATTTCAGGGTACCAAGCCCTTGGAGCGCTCGTCCTCATTCCAGTCACATATTTCTTTTCAAAAGTTGCTTCAAATGTGTTTGTGTGTGCAACGATTGCCATGTTTGTGAACCTGAAATTAGCATGAGACCAGAGTGAATTGAACTCAAATATTTTAGGGAAAAAATATCATTTAATTCTTTCACTGAAATGAAGTGATGCACTTTTATCCTCCCTTGTTCTTTTTCCTTTTCCAAGAAGGCTTGTTACTTTATGCTTCAAGGATAATTAACAGATGAGTCTGAAAACATTCTCTAAGTCTACAAAATTTATTTTTTTCACCAAAATCTGACAAAATGTCCTACAGGTATTTCTTCATTAAATTCTGACCAAAATCATTCTGCTTCCTTCTGTAACACCTTGGCTTCTGGATCCAATGTCTTACATATAGAAACTCGAGGTAACGTACAAGTTGCATGGACTGTTCCCTTCAAGGTTTCAACTTTTGATACTGTGCTCATATTTTGTGATGTTGGTTCATATCATGTAGTCTGTAATGTGTTGTGTTTTAAGCCATTCGTTTGGATTACGTGTATGTGCCTGTATGGTAGTCTATGGAATATCCCCTTGCACAGCATAAGTCTATGATTTGCGAGCAGATTCAGCGATTAATTATGCAAACCAAGACTGCGTCTTGACCTCCAGATTCTGACCATTCAGCGGGCGCCTTCTATCGGGTCTTCGGTAACCTGTTATTGTATTACAAAAACATGGCATCCAAATTGACCAATCAACAGCTTTATAGTCCAGCTTAGTGATTAAAACGACGGCAATGTTTCTAAAGTCGACTCCGATTGGCTGTCGCGGGATAGCATAACATTTGCATGTTAGGATATTATCAGATGTTCGTAGTGTGGCTCTGCACACACGAATGTCTGATCCTTACACCACTGGACGGTACACGTAGGGCTGAAAACATACTGAATGAAATCATGTGATGGAGTGTTTGACTTTGCACTTCAACCTCCATACTCTGCTGCTCTAATCTAGATGCAAAACTATTAGTTTTACATCATTTATGCACTATTTGCACTGTGTGTGCTGGCTGCTGGTAATTCTTTTGTCTAGGATGTTGGACTTGTCATCCTTATAAAGAAACTGTTTTTATTGAACTTGAGCTCTGTGTATAAATACATGTCACAGGCCAAACTTGTCCACTGGGGTTTATTGTACATGTACCTACATGTAATTGCAACTGACATACAGAGAAGTGTATGTTGAACTTGTCATCGTTTTTAAAGAAACCGTTTATTGAACTTGAACTCTGGGGTTTGTTGTACCTAACTGCCATTGACATACAGAGAAGCGTGGATATTCCTGTTAATGTTCCATTCACCCTAACTCCCTAGGGGTGTGCAAACTCGTATTGAAATCGGAGTTAGGGAGAATATGTTTTCTTCATGAGTCATACCTTAGAGGGACACCAGACATTAGGGAGAAATTTCAATGTCTCCCTAATGTCACAGCTCCTATTTAGAGGCAACATTTTAAAGTCACAAACAGGCTGGATTGTTTGCTTGTGGTCCAAAACATGTACCAACATTCGTGGGGGTACTATAAGAGAAAATTGGGGTTGGGGGTCATTAAAGTTGGAACAGTTTTGTGCACAACCCTATCATAGGCACCATTTCCCATAATTATTAGAGCTGTAGGAGTGGTACAAAACACCTTTGGGATTTTTGTGAAAAGGTTTCTATACCAAGGAATTGTAAAATTAATGAGGCAGAACTACATGTAGATTGAGTTAAGGACATTAAGTCATATCATTTTGATGTGTTTGTTTGAGAGGCTGCATAACAGTTAAATTCATGCTGTACAAATTCGAATTGTATTTAAAATGTTTGATCTTAAAGTCTGCCAATTATTTGAGTGCTGTATTTCAGTCACATTTTCAAGTTTCCAGAGATTTCATTGGGTAAATTATGTAATATGCATGCATTGTAAATTTCCAAAACTAAAGACACACATACATGTACTTGTATACACGTTGTATGTACCATTCACAGCAATCTCTTTGCATGATTTAGCACCTATCACAATGCATGCAAATTGCACATGTGACCGATAAAGTGCTAACTGGATGGGTTGCCTGTTGGTTGCCTGTCCGTGTGATGTCGTAGGTAACATGGTATGTATGAAGTTTAAAAATGAACCGTAAACCGTGTAGGGTTGTCTCTGAATGCTGAATGTAACGTAATCCATAAAAAACAACAACGAGTGCAGCCTGCAGAGTAATATGCAACAGACAGCAACTAGAACAAATGAAGCCAATATGACATTATTTAGCCCATTGTTAGACTTTCAGTCAAATATATTTAATGAGGGAATAAATGTGTGCTCCGGAGGTTTTTATCACTCTGTTTAAGACCGCTTAGAGTTTGGGTGCTGAGAGAGTAATTATCAGCACCCAGACTCTAAGCGGTCTTAAACAGAGTGATAAATACCGACCGAGCACATATTTATTCCCATTCATAAATACCTTTTCGGTAAAAAAAAATCAAATAATTCATTCAAAAATCCCGATATTGTTCAACAAGTTCACTTCATGCTTTTTGACCTGGGGCGTTGCGTTTTGAATTTAGAACTATAAAATTCTGACTCGCTGGTAGTGTTGCGCATGCCTACGTGAGGATTGTGAACGTTCAACCAATGAAACGTAAGAGGCACTGGGTTTTTAGGAGTCCACATTTTATTGTGACACTGGAAAAGTGTTTAAGACCAGCTCGCCATGTCTTTATCATCCGTTTAAGACCGGCCACATGACGGGCTCTCGACCAATAGGAATAGCTAAACTGTCTGAGGTATTTATGAATAATAATTTAATATTTATTAATCAAAAACAAAATGGGCGTTTAGATATTACGCTAAAAACTAAACCTTAAAAATGTGGTTGTCTTCTCTGTTTGTGAAACCCCATCCAGGTGTTCAATCTGGTCAAGGACTTGACAGATGCATCCACAACGGTTCTGTTTGAGCTGATTCTGATCGCCCACCAGGCCAACTGGGGCAACACGGAGGGGCGATTCTTCAACATCTGCTGGATCATTAAGGTGCTGGAATCACTGCAGACCACAACGGTAGGTAGTAGGTTGCACTCCTTGTTGGACAAATGATAAATGATCAATGAAAAAACTGAAGTGCTACGGTAACAATTTTGCTTTAAAGTTATAGAAAAAAGGTCAAATATTGAGTGTCCACATGTTAAACCTATTCATTAAAGGAGAAGAGCTGATTCTGAGGTGCCGCACCAATTTTCCAGCTTTATCAAAATTACTAAACTCTGTGTACGTGTGCTTTTTGGGTTGTTTGTGTCTGTTTGTCCTGTAAAAGAAGGGTAACGTCCATGTCAAAAAGCACTACTTGCGGTTCAGGGAAATGAAAGAGTGTTATATTTGATTCTACCTGTGGACATTTTGTTGCAGATTGAACAGTGCCAGTCAATTTATGAACATGGATTTCAAAGAATGATTTGCTTCAAAGTGTTGGCCGGGCGTACAAATGAAGCGTTCTTACATGTTTTCCTTGGAGCTCATTGGGAAGGGGGGGGGGGCATTAACAGCTTTCTCTCATTAAAATCCAAATATGGATTGAAGGTTTTGAATAGAGAGACTTTTGGTAAGCAATGTCTTCCTAGAATAAGACTAATATTGCTGAGTGGAGCTGGACCCGGAAGTCTTAGTTTAGGACATTATATATACCCAGGTTTCAGTCAGCCAGTCAGCCAGTCAGTGACTAACCTAATCAACAGTAACTAACCAAATCAAAATGACTTAGGATTGGGGTTATCACATTCATCCATCGACAAAGTTAGTTGTGGGATTTTTGAAAATGTGATTTTTTTTTCAAGTACCTGTACTGGATTTTTTTCTCTTTCAGCACCAACATTTAATTGAATACTTTGTTCCATGCCAGTGCTGACACCTTTTTGGCCTCTCTCCCCTTGAACAGTTTAAGTTTGTAGAGCGTTTGATATCCCGAGCGATGCGATTGCTGATGCCGTCCAGTAGTGAGATGCTAACGCCTGTCCAAGCCGTTCTGCTATTCCAGCAGTTCTTTGTGCTCCAGACCCTCATCCAGTACAGTAGCGCCATCGCAGCGCACGTCCGCAACAATTACACCGAGGAATTCAGGTGGGGCTCATTTCTCTCTCACAAAAATTCTCATTTCAAACTCTCAATCGTGCTAAAAGGTTCGCAAAAGAGCAAAAGTAAACAATTTAAAACTGTTGTATCTTCACTTGTTTTTTTTGTTACCTTCATTAATGTTCATGTTCCCAGAGCTGGTACTGTGAAGTACAAGTTTGCTTCAAGTTTAATCCTTCGTGCTGCCTCATTGTCAAAGTGTTTGCCAGAATCCTTGTTTTGCCCTTCTTTTAAGCACGTATGCAAGTTTTTCTTCGATCCGCTGATTTCTTCGTTTTGTACTTCTCATGAATGCCATTACAGATTGAAAATACTGTACAAAGTCAAGCAGGGTTTGGAATTTCCTTGTGTTTTCCCAAAATTCCTAGTTGCATGCCTGTATAAGTGATCTCCATTCAAGCAAAAATGTCAATAGATTCCTTTTCTCTTTCTCGTTGTTTGTTTCTCCTTTATTTGTAACCCCCAGATCCAGTTTTGGCTTTGTGACTAACAATATTTCCTTAGTTCGTTCCGATCTTACAATAGTTCGGGTTGGAATTCTGATTGTTAGCACTCATTAGTCAGATTTTACTTCGCTTTAAACATTTATAATCATTTTCTTCAACTTTGCTCTGATATTTTTTTTTTTTTTAGCAATAGCTCCACAATTTCCTATTGATAAACAAGTACACTTTTGTTTTGCATAATAGTGTTTAACTTTATCCTGATTTAGATTTTTATCTACTGATTCCATTTTCTGATATAATTGGAAATTTCACCAAAAACTACGGCTTTGTGTAATGTGTACGTCCACTGCATGCTAACAAATATATCCACACAGATGGTTTATCATGCTAGTCTAAAGCCTTGTATTAAAGAGCAACAATCAAATCTGCCTCTTGATGTCCCCTGACAGCAAATTCAATTGTATTAGTAATTTATCCATTTCCAGCGATAACTCTTCAAGCTGTGCCACCCCCCCCTCCCAGGCAGAGAAGATTAAATCTAAACACAAACCTCCAGAGAATTCTGTAACAAAGACAAGACGCTAACAGACTATAGTGGCGTTCTGTGTGAGCTGTCCCACTGTCCAGTAATTACGAGGCACGCCTAATTACAAGTCGTCTCCCGTGGATATCGCATGCCAGACGTCAGATAATGTTTGTGGTTTATCGCTTACGGTGGGATGATTGCACTGCTCGGGGACGTATTGATTAAAGCTGATCAAATTTTGTGTGTCTAATGCTCGCAAATGATGCATGATTGGAAAGATTTGCCAATGTGTTCGTAAGGAAAAAATTGTCAAAGGGACATATGCTCTAGACTATTGTATTTTTTCTCTTCTAAATCTTGGAAAAGAAATTGCAGATATCAGATGAAAATTTTAGTCTCAGTGTACAAAACTTAGCCCTGTTTTGTTTTGGTATTTCATATACTTTTTTCAGATTGGAGAATTCCATCTTGAACTTGAAATGATTAAAATCTTTTGGGTAAAAATGTTGAACATTCGTGCTTTTCACTGCATTCCGTTTTACATTCGACTAGAGTTGGGTACAGTTGGGTTTCATTAGATAAGTCATGTTTTTTTTAATGAGAGATGCCCATCACAAGGCCCCATTAATAGCCACTCGAGGTGAGGGCTATCTTAAGACGGGATAGAAAAGGAAACCAACAGATGACAAATGACAGACCTCTTGCAGAGTTGACAGTATCTCTATCTGGGTCGTGGCCATTATTTCAGCGATGGCAGGAAATTGAAATGCTGTCTTGATGGGTTTTGTAATCTGTATGTTTGTCTTTCAATCTGACAGACTTCTCATTTCTGATAGATTACTTGCTAGGTATTTCTATCGGTAAATTGCAGTGTCTACACTCGCATTGATGCAAATATATGTAAAATGATTGTTAATTTGGATCATAAAACTAGCGTAGATTGGTATACTGTGTATTGATTTGGTTCACAAGAACAAATAAAAGAGTTCGTTTCTGATAGAAGATAAGATTTGATACAAGACAACCAGATAAAAGCCTCCTGCTTGTACAGAAACTGGACATCCAAATTTACTGGTGTTTACCTAAATATTTACTCATTTGGTTACTTCCTGCTCGATCCAACAGAATCCAACTGTGCCTAATTTGTAGTTGTCTGCTGGATCCAACAGAGTCCAACTTGGCACTCTCTATCAGTGCCCAACAGAATCCGACTTTGAATAGTGTACATGTACAAGGGCTCTATCCAACAGGCTCCAACGGGTTTATGATATAGTTGGATCCTGTTTGATTCAGCAGGGTTAGGGATATAATTGAAAAGTAAACATTTAATGGATCATAAAAAATAAAATTGAAATGTTTACATAAAGTTTGATAGAGTAAAATTGTGTTATTTTGAAAATTAATTGACAAAACAAAACCTCTGTATTAAAAAAAACCAAAACTACAATTTCAAGATAAGAAAAAATGTTATTGAAAAAATCAGTAATCTAAATAACTTAAAAGAAAGTATTCAAAGCAATATGTATACACTGCATAACACTTTAATTGATAATCTATATTTTTGCTGAGGGAATATCTTTGCGTTTAGGAAATGTTAATGCTTAGCCCAAATTAAAGCGGAGGGCCAGTCACAGGCATTGTACACTGCATGAAAGTTTGGTTGGTAAACTGCTCTTGCTGAGCAAAATGTTACCTGTGCGCAGGAGCTGCATGAAATGCCCCTCAGGGCTCCTTAGGAAATTCTTCTCCACATCAACAAATCAAATATCCTCTCAACTCGAGTCTGTTCTCCACACACAGCGCTCAATTCCCCCCAGGATTTTCCAAAGTGCTATTCCCTTAATAAATCTAATAATGTTTTATTTCTTGACTTCCCCCGTCAGATACTATGTCCGTTCTCCTCACATCGTTAACAAGCTCCCTCAGGAATACCCCATCACCAAGGTGACGTTACAACTGATCAGTGAAGTCTTGAGCCACGTGCTGCAGGAACGTACTGTGCTCCAGGCCCCTCAGTAATGCAAAGATGAACCCCAATGAGGGCGCTGTCAAGACGCTATTTTGAAGACGTGAAGTTGACGTCAGTGACGCAAGCTTACATGATGCCACGTTTCAAATGTTTACTTTTTATGAACTTTTTATTTTAGATTGAAGTGCAGTTATGAAACATCTTCAATAGTTATATTTTTCTGCTGTTTGTACACAGAAATATGGCAATTTTTCAGCCTGATAGGCTACAAAATAAGGCTTGTGTCTAGGAGAAAGAGGAATGATGCTCTTCCTGGTTTTAAGGGTACAGTGTCATTGAAATGCCATAAAAATACAAAATGAGAATACAAATACAGAACAAGTCAGAATTGTAATGAATCCAACCACAAGTCAATCACAAGTCAAATGAAAATTGAAATCCGTTCAGGTCACAAGTAAGACTGGATGAATGGCTTGTGACTGAACTTGAAACTGCATGACTTGTGATGACTTGTGATGACTTGTGATGACTTGTGATGACTTGTGATGACTTGTGATGGCTTGTGTGATGAATTGTGATGGTTTGTGATGAATTATGATAACTTGTGATGACTTCATCACAGCCCTGGAAACTTAGCACCTTTTCACTGGTTTCATTCCTTTTAGTGGTCAGTAAATTGTGTTATTTACAATGTAGGATCTACATAGGTTGCTTATAGAGTACTATGTATAAGTAATATATATCATCACTCTCCTTTGTCTTGTATGGTAAAAGAGGGTGAAGTTCAGATTAAAAAATAGAATATAATGAAATGTAGTCATATTTTCGTTGTACTTTTAGAGTAAATAGCTATACTGGTTTTGAGACACTTAAAATAAAATTTTATTTTCCTCGAGACTTAATTCAATAAAGAACCAAAGCAATACAATAATTAATCCAAAGGAAACGAAATGATTAACTTGATGCAAAATTATTTTGTATAATTGTAGTGTGCTTTCGATGATTTATATCTTGTGTAATTACATTGAAAATCTGTGCCTTGATCAAAAATGTTGTTTTGAAAGTATATAAACTGCTATGTGCCTGAATTGTTACAGTTTCACTGTATCAAATTGATTCCAATGAAAGACCAAACATACTTTATTTCATGACTAATTAACCCTTCCTGTTACCAAATGTGCCTACAAAATGATTATTAAGTGGCCTGCATTTAATTCGAAACTTATCAAAAAAAGATATATTGATGTAATTACTATATTAATGCTATTTATATCAAATCTACTAATTTAGGATAATAATATATTGGTGACGTTTTATGCAAAATTATCAATCTTCCCTTCGAAAAGAATCCATCAGCAATATGCTCTGTTTCGGGTAATGATACTGGAAATTAACAAATTATATCTATTCGTCTGACTGAAATGTGTTGTATTCTTACTGCGTGTATATGTGATGCTTTAAAAGTTGTATGTAGTTGTATGTGTGTGTTTAATAGACGTATAATTTCAAGGGAGGTCGTTCAAGCATCGAACATATTTGTTTTAAACTTCGGTTTTATATCTGAAATCGGCTTCAAAGAATTTTTTTCTTACAGGCTAAAATAAGTTCATGTTCTGCTTCAGAATTATCGTTATTAAATATGAGACCAAACTATTGGATCTTTCCATTTGGTGTGGATGTTAAAATGCTTTTATATGATTCTGATGCAGAGATGGAGTAGAGGCCAGAACGAAGCCGGGCTTTGCTGTTCACGTGTTGCTTATATCATATAGAAGTTACAACATAATGCTATGAAAAATCGTAATGTTGTGGAAAGATTAATTATAGAACTTGAATCGTCTTAAACTAGTTCTGACGTCTGTTGTGTTGTACAGTGTAGAGTAAATCTTGGGATCTGCATAAGTGACAACACTGTGATAGTTTTAATTGTATGCAATTTATCCCCGAAAATCACCTTGATTGTCATATACATGTATGTATATATATATAAAAAAAAATGCGCTCAATAAATTTTTTATACTTTTTGACGTAAACTATATTTCGTGAAGTTTTGCATTTTTGTGTGTGGTATATGTTTTGACACTTCCCTCCCGAAATCTTGGACATGGGACGTTCTAGTTCTTGTCACTTTAAACACAACATAAATATGTTGGAGTGAGAGATAGCTCTTTATCTAACTGTCTTGTCCTTTAATTCGGCATACTGGCACTTTCATTTAGACTCCTCACAAGATTGTATAGGCTGGCGTATAAGGCCAAAAAAAGTCTCCGGTTTCTGGTACTGGAGCTTCCCCAAAAAGTGGTGCGACGACGCGGCTTTTTTTTTTGTTACCTGTCTTTTTTGCTTCAAATGTCGGTTGATGACTGCAAATGGTGCCCGACTAAACTTAGTACGTTACAATTGTGCAGCAGCAGGATTCCAGTCAAACCAGTGAGTTTGGCGGTTTTGAGACATCATCTTTTATTGAAAAAAAAAATATCATTTTGCCGACGCGCATGGCTACGGCGACGCGCGCGCATACCAGAAACCGGAGACTTATTTTTTTTGGCCTAAGAAGTCAGCCCTATAGTGGTGTGATTTACGGGCAGTGCGGGAATCGGGTACCCGTCAAAGAAACCCAACCCCAAAATTCAAATCCCGAAAGTTGTCCGAGGGGCTTTATAGCTTTGCGATGAAAACTGTAACTTTCGTGAGCGTCATGATCGCGCATCAAAATAACGTGATATCCGTTTTGGTTTTCCATATAGCCTGGTTTTTGTGTTGAAAGTTCCCACAAATTGCATTCGATCAAAACATTCCTCTCTTATTGTCTAATAAGTTACAAAAATAATTTAGCCGCCCCCCCCCCCCCTTCCCCCTTTTGGAAAATTCTTGAGATACTCAAGCAGTTCTCTTTTGAAAATCTTGGATCCGCCACGTCCATCAACCTGCCCACTTACGCTGTCAAAAGCTGTTACTAGTTCGACGATCCTACAACGTGCCCACCGTTGACCCTTAGCAAACACTGTGACACGGGCTCCATTGAAAGAACTGAAGCACGTCGACCTACCCGGCCGGGGATACGAGTGAACACAATCAATATTCAAAGCAGCGAGCAAGGTGCAAGTAAATGCGAGTACAATATGCATCCCAACCGAACGATCTTTACCCTCTGGCACTAGCACTGTGCACTACGAGGGTTTCCCCAAACATGTACCGTTGCACACCGACCCGTGCGATGAGGATGAGTGCTTTTTATTTTCGCGGAGCAACCTGTCACTAGCCTGCCATGGAACTATAAAAAAAAAGAGCTCCACGATCCTAGTACTATAAGGTATGTACATGTATTTCCAAATCATCTTGTTTAAAGTATGAATAATGAATGTTTCTTTCAAAACAACAATGCCGTTGAACACGCCACTATTCAGAGTACAACACAAGCCTACATCGCATGATTTTTTTAATAGCAGACTGATGCTTCGCTACTATGGTTCTTGGTTCGTTTATTGAGCAAATAACGCAAGGAATGGCTGTGTTGAATTACAACTGTCAATATTTATGTCCGTTGCTGGCGGCAGCTGGCCCAAGTACGTCATCATCCGACAGCATGTGTAGTTATCCTGCATGGTTGTCCATGATCGTGAATTCCGTTCTTGTCGATCCGTACGGCCCGGATGCAACTTGAAAAAGCATCTGGTTAATTATAAACCAGTGGCGTATCTACGGGGGTGGTGCCGGTGGTGGTGGTGGTTGGGGGTGTACGTTAGGCGGTCTAACCCTCCACAAAATCGGAAAATCATGCAAAAAAGTAGCACATGCTTGCTACCCCCCCCCCCCGGCTAAACAGCCCAATTGAGCTAATCCGCCCATAAAACCTTTCACGTCCAAATATCATCGTATTATTATACCAATAACATGTTCATGAAAGGGGGATCGTTTCATCACAGCGCACGTGCACATGTTTGGCTTTCACCTTCCAGGCTGTGATTATTTCACACAACAGTCTAGTGGGGTACTATAGTCTACTATACTCACCCGCTTGTGTGACCTACAGTTTGACCATGGACCCAGAATACATTGTATGAATTAAATTTTGAGAATGGACGTGAAGTCACGTACTGTGGCATCACGGAAGGGATGTGGAAGGGGGGGGATCGTCTGGCAGGGGTACCTGTGCAGGCCATCTTTGAATCCAAACAAACTAGTAAGATTGTGGCAGAGCAGTTTTGAAGTTTCTGAATCTTGCCCCCCCCCCAAAAAAAAAAGGAGGGGGTGGTTTGTATGTCATGTATCTGTGCAAACTATATATATTAGGTCCTATATTGACGCAAAAAAAATCAGACAATTTACAAGTTTACTCTGTTGTGTTCACAGAGTGTTGTGCTGTACAACGATACAATGTATGCAGTCAGTTATACATGATTGGATGAGAGCGAAGCAGTGATGGCAGGTACAGACTGGTCCCTTCAGGCACTCGGTATCTCCCCTTACCGAGGCAACGCATACGACCTCCGCGTCGATCTCAACTATCGAAACCTCCAACAACTCCCAACAGACCTCTTCAGTCTGGGAGAGCTCCAATGGCTGAACCTGAACGTCAACAAGCTGAAGGATCTCCCGGCCGAGATGGCCATGCTGGGTCGGCTAAAGTGGCTGTATCTCGAGAACAACTCCTTTCAGAAGTGTCCAGAGGTTGTCTGCAAGTTGACCGAGTTGGTCAGGCTCTACTTCAGCTGCAACTCGTTGACAGAGCTTCCTAGAGCCATCGTGAACTTGACCCATCTGAGATGGATCGATCTCTCGGATAACCGCTTTGCAGAGTTCCCCACAGTGTTGTGCAGCGGATCCTTGGCTTGTCTGGAGAAGCTCTTCCTGGACAATAATCAGATCACCAGCCTGCCGAACCAGATCGCCTCCATGAAGAGCTTGAAGCTTCTCTGGATTAATGACAATCGTCTGGAATGGCTGCCTCCTGCGCTGTGCGAGCTAACATGTCTTGAAGACCTGCAGTTGAAGAACAATCCTCTGCGCTGTCTCCCGGTCTTCCTGGCTAGCAAACTCTCTAACCTTAAGATATTTGAGTGGCAAGAATGTCCACTGATCCAGCAACTCACAGAAGCATGCCAGAAGGGTATCCAAGGACTTGGTGAGCATCAAGACCAAATTATCAAGAAAGCCGAGAAAAGGAGAATGGTGCATTTCAGGACAGAGGCAGGCCTTGACGGAGGCCGCGAGAGGCCGTGTTACCTCATGAGGACTAGACCTAGAGGTGTGGCTGTCATTATTGATAATTTTTGCACCTTGGAAGCTGAGGAGAGTTTGAATGGAAGAGCATCGAGTCAGTCATCAAGTGATGGACGAGAGGACGCTAAAGAACAAGACAACACTGGTAGGGATACGATTGTCTCGTAAATTACTTTGTATGATGGGTGCGCATACAGATATAATTCTGGGCATCAGTTCATCAAGTCTCTCACACATTGTTTTCTTTGTAAAATTGTCAAAACCCCAAATACTCTGAAACCGGTGTAATATGAAAATCCGACTCCTGTGAAAATCGGACTATTGGTTAACCCCTCTCATGTGACGTGACCAGTCAATATCTTATCATATTACTTACGCATACGCAATACTACCAACGACTCCACATTTCATGGAGTCGGATATTCACGCTACACCGGCAAACTTTTTTTCATGAGGATGGATGACTTGTTTTTACTTCTGTTATGTTTTGGTTAATTGAAATTCATAGATTGTTATGCATTGGCTTTTAAATACAAATGCTCGAGTTCATTTTAGAGGTCAGATCCCTATAGCATAATGGCTTTGAAGTACAGTTATTACTTGAAGACAGACATTAATTTTCAATGTCTCCATCATCCAACAGACAGATTACGAAGTGTTCTCATCAAGTTGGGATTCAACGTCCGCATCATGAGGGGTCTGATGTCCCTGGACATCATCTCAGCTCTCCGCTTCTTGAGCCTCGAGGATCACTCCTATTTCGACTGCGTCATCGTCTGCATCCTCTCTCGCGGAGCCAGGGGAGGGAAGATCATCGGCCCAGACGGCATCGCTGTGGAGGTCCAACAACTGACTGACATCTTCTCCCGGACCAACTGCCCGACCTTAGCCGACAAACCTAAGCTATTCTTCCTCCAGATTCTTGAGGGTAACGTCAAGGCTAAACTCTCTCCAAGAGTGCACGTCAGTAAGGACACCACCATCCCCACAACCCCTACACTAATCCCTAACGACTATGACTTCTTGCTGACATTTGCTCTTATCCCTAAGGAAGCCACAAGTGATTCCCTCCCAAGCGTCTACCATTTCTACGTTGGTGTACTCTTTGATATGCTTGAGACGTTTGCCAGAAAGCTGAACCTCTTAGACTTGATGACAACCGTCCACGGAGAGGTGAAGAAGAGGCGGCTGCGGAGCAAGAATTCCCCCGAGGAGCGCGTCCAGATCTCCCCTGAGATACAGACGACGCTGAGGTACAATCTGTACCTGAGCATGGGATCACCTTCCACGGGCCAGGGAACATCTGGAGGGTCCAAGTCGGTGCCTTCATCTCGCGCATCAACCATGCTGAGTTAAACAACGTTCACCAGAAGAACACAATCTAAAGTAGTTCATTATATTAACTCTGGTTTCGGGAATACATCGACAAGTGAATATGCGACTTAATAATGTCATTTTCTAACTAGTTAGGCATGGGGATGTGGTACAAAACATTACCCTCTAACTCCGCTTACCGATTGTCTGTGGATGACCAAATTAATGCCTTTAATAGTTGCACCGAGAAGGAAACCCGATTATTAAGCTCGTTTCAGAAAATAATGTGGGCCTGTCCCGATGTGACCTGTGCAATACTAGACGTTTTATTGTTAGCGATCGAGTTACTCCTGGAAGTTCATTAATCTGCTTCTCCTGTATGAAAGTGAGCTCTAAAAAACTGCCTGAAGAAAGAGTTTTGTTTCCTATTAAAAAAAACAGGATTTATAATGTATTATAGAGGACATTATCACGGAATAAAATGACGATTCGTTTAATAATGAACAATGATGACAATCACATGAATTCTGTTGAAGACGTGTCCTTAAAACTGAGATGTTAAAACTCTGGCCAATTGGCATTTTCTGGTTCAGCTTACATATTTATTTATTAAGTTAATTTAATTTGTAATTCATATTTTAACTGGGCAGCCCGTTTAGTGGACTCCACTTATGCATTAATAGGGCCCAGTAAAGAGAAGACAATGTGAAGAAATTAAAGTTTTAGCTCATCAGATTATGGAAATTTTTGGTTCATTCAAACTGCGACTTTTAAAATGGGGAATACATTTATGACCGAAGAGGTACTAGTACCTTATTCCCGTCCAATACGATGTTCTTGACGTTTTTTGCATCATTCTATCGTTGAAGGTAACTTTTATCGGACCGCAAATGACATTTGAAAGTTTCATTCAATATCTAAATTTGTGGGAGGATTTTTTTTCGTTCGATGCCTCGTTCAAACATGAATAAAATAAATATTTCCACAATATAGGAAATTTAATAAGTATATGGGACCTACATATTTTTAACGAGTAAAACTCAAAAATAGCCCGAAGAGAGTAAGTTAAGCATGTTCAACTGAGATCCAACTGGCTCAAGGGTGTGTAAACTGGTAGGGGGGGGGGCAGCTAGGCCGAATGTGCTCCGTGTCTCTGCATGATTTCCTATTTTTGTTGCCCCAGGGATGGTTGTACCGCCTTAACTTCCCTATACAGATCCGCCACTGGTCATGCAATGATATGGGGCAGGACGCGTGGTCATGGGCGGCGGAACGCTTTTTCAAACGGGGGGGGGGGGGGGGGGGGGGGGGGGGGGGGGGGGGGGGGGGGGGGGGGGGGGGGGACTGTTTCCCTTATTTGAAGTCCGATGGACAATGGGGATAGGAAACCAGACTGGGGGGGGGGGGGGAGGGGAGGACAACACCGAAAAAGGGTACTTTTTCGAAAGTGGCGGAGAAAAAGAATAATATGGTCCCGTTCAATTCGCTATGAACCTATATGACGAGGCCGGGAACAAATTATGATTACGTTGACCATCTTGCTCTTTGTGTTTCTTTTTGTAGAAAGACCTTTTTTATCGCGAGAGCGGCACTGTTGCTTTTGATGGCCAGTTCAGTGAAGAGACTATTCGTGTGAAGAGAATATTATTTTTAAGTGCCAGTTCTCCATGTCACACTCAGAGAGGGGCATATTTTTTTTATGTTGCGAGCGAGGCCCTAATTGTGCTTTCGAGGGGCAGTTTACCAGGCCTACTGTTGTTTTTCATGGCCAATGTCCCATCTAGCGGAGAGGGGAACAATTGTATTAATGCGAGAGGTATTTGTTGTTTCTAAGGGTAGTTCTCCTTCCGGCAAGTAGGTGCACAATCTTGTTGTCATGCAAGACGGGCAGTTTTGCATTTTTCAGCAATTATTTTAATAAATGGTTAGAGAGTTCTGACATCAATCCCAAAAAAGAAAACCCGCTCAAAAACCATTACAATGCACCGTGAAAAAGGGCATGAAATTTGCAATATGCACAATAATGGTCACGTTTGAATAGCGCCCCAATTTGGAAGATGGGTACTAACCAACCCCCCCCCCCCCTTGTTTGATTTTACTGAGGCCAAACGTCCGGACTGAGCCTGTCTATTTCGGCGCGGATGTGCGGTTGCCACCCCCCCCCCCCCCCCCCCCCCCCGACATCGAAAGCTAGATACGCTACTGAGCGCCAGGCGCGGTTGTGGGGGGGGGGGGGGGGTTAGGAGGGGCTGTAGCCCCAAACAATTTTGTCTAGCCCCCCCCCAAAAAAAAAAAAAATCCGTAAAAAAATATAATTGCATTAGCAAAAAGAAGAATTGTGATGTACATGCGAATTACAGTCTTCCCCTAAAGAAGAAATTATAGAGTGACAAGGGTGCATTAGTTAATATAGTGTGAACGATTTTAGGATTTTATTGGCGCTCCCCATTGAAAGCTCCCCATTGAAAATATGGCATGAGCCCCCCCCCCCCACCACCTATGATTTTCGGAGGCAACCGGTCTACATTTCAGCACGCCTCCCAGAAAAAAATTTGGATAAACGTGTGCTAGCCCCCCCCCCCCCCCAAATATTGTTCTAGAACCGCGCCTGCTGAGCGCGTTCATATGCTTTCATACGTGTGTGTTTGAAATTGAGGGGCAGTGTTGTCTTCTGGGGCACATTTTTGAACGGCGAAAGTGGCACTTTTGTTGGCCTGGGAAAATGGGGTGTGCCCCCCCCCCCCCCCCCCGGTTCTTGGCACAGACATAATTATAAACGCATGTCTGTGGTTCTTGGTTCTTGGTCTTTTAGGAATACCGCCCCCTGTTGCCAGAATATTTCATAAGGCATGGTACCCAGACGTACATGTAGGCAACTTCCAAATACAAACTTGTTCAAAATTATTATATTCGTCTGGTAACGGTGAAGAAACGCTACGATCAGTCGAACCGTTTCTACGGAGTGGAAATGACGGGTATGAATTTGTGTTTATTGTCATTAATTGCTGATTAAACAATGACTGAATGAACTGTGTATTTCATAATTGGAAACGGTGATGCTTTATTTAATAAAGGAAGTGCCGAGTTTATTGTCGTATCTGTGTTAGTTGAGATGTTTAACTGTGACTGAGTGACGCTGCGACAGCCATGACACTGACAGTGTGAGTGGGGGTCAGACAAGTCGACCGTTGAGACAACTCGACTTGGGACAAGTCGACCGTTGAGACTACTCGACCGTTGAGACAACTCGACCGTATGTGCAATAAATGGAAAAGACAAGTCGACCGTTGAGACAAGTCGCCTCGCATGTTTTGGGCCTAGTTTTGGGCCTAGTTTTGGGGAAAGTACTAGCCCAGGTTGGACGTCGTCTACATTGCATTGCGACTGACGTCCAGGGTATAACGTTTTCATGTCATTGCGAACATTTGATTTAAAGCATTTTCTCACATTTTTACCTTATAGAGGAAGCTCAACTGGCGTCAACATATTCCTTGTATCCCTAATCACTCAAATTCATGGTTGAGAAGTAATGAATATGTCCCAGGAATAAAATATTTAAGGAAATTATCCGCTAATTCGTGCTTCCGATTGTAAACATCTCGAACCGACTGCTCGTGTGAAGGCTTGCGCTTGCGTGCGCGCATGCGCAAAATGCGTAGCAACTGAATGGCTCTCACGCATGCGTATTAGAATTGTGGGCGTATGCAAGTGTGTTCGTCACGCCGTGAGTGTTGTTGAAGCAGACAAGCACATGCAAATTCAAGTTGAAATTTCCCTTCCGTAATTTCTGCAATAAAATATAACAAGATATTAGCTGGAGTTACCCAGCCCTGAGTATTATCATTGGGTAGGGCTGGAGCGCATTTTTCTCGTACATGTGTAACTTGTAGTATTTGCAAAAAAAATTGGAAAATGTTCAATTTTGTCCCCGTTACACACTAATTGCAACTGCAACTCACCCCAAACTTGCCTGGAATAACCATTACACAGGTCCTTGAAGTAAAAAACGATCCACGATGAAGATTCAGCCTACAATTGCAGTGAAAACAGGAGGAATAACCGCTAACTTGACAACCTTGCTGGATTGGCCAGGACCGCTATTGGTTGTGCACAAAAACAATTGTGTACAATGAATGGCGGTCGATTAACAGGCACAGAGAGCGATCGCTGTCAACTACTCGTTTTGCCGGCTGCGCTGGCTGTTGGCGCGTGACGTCACGCGGAAGCGTAACACCCGATGACTGTTTCATGCACTATTGGTTGCGGTTCCAGTACCAAAGCTGTGATGCGAGTGGTAAACCTTATACTAGTGCATGAAACAGTCATCGGGTGTTACGCTTCCGCGTGGCGTCATGCGCCAACAGCCAGCGCAGCCGGCAAAACGAGTAGTTGACAGCGATCGCTCTCTGTGCCTGTTAATCGACCGCCATTCATTGTACACAATTGTTTTTGTGCACAAACCAATAGCGGTCCTGGCCAATCCAGCAAGGTTGTCAAGTTAGCGGTTATTCCTCCTGTTTTCACTGCAATTGTAGGCTGAATCTTCATCGTGGATCGTTTTTTACTTCAAGGACCTGTGTAATGGTTATTCCAGGCAAGTTTGGGGTGAGTTGCAGTTGCAATTAGTGTGTAACGGGGACAAAATTGAACATTTTCCAAATTTTTTTTGCAAATACTACAAGTTACGAGAAAAATGCGCTCCAGCCCTAATAGACAACCCACTGATAAAACTCAGGGCTGGGTAACTCCAGCTAACAAGATATCAGAAAATCTATACTATACTAATTGTGTACGCTAATTTTTCCCAAAAGGTTTGAGTGGTTTCCCGCTTATTCCGTCAGAGAAAATTGTCTTATGGTCACATTCTGTGTTCAATGTGTTGAACAATCTTCCCACCTTCCTTGGTAGCATCATCAATTTCATCAGCTCGCATTATCGCGGCACACGTGACACCTCGGGAGCTCCACCTTTCTACCTGGTCGAGCATTAGGGACCTCAGTGGTGAAATGACAAGGTGATGTGCTCTACATCAGGCTCTATCTGGAAAAAAAAGAGATGAACGGTTCAGGTTTGCGCAGTCATGTTTTCTGTTTTAATAGTCGTAATAATACCTTCACTTCAAATTCTTCCATCTTAACTTTTCTAAAGAATTTTAGATAATTTTGCTATTAAATGAGGGTGATTTTATAATCATTAATGGGCAAATTTATAAGGATGATTTGTTTTAGGAAACTTCATTTCTTAATAAAGGATAGCACTTTTCATGCAATACCTTTCATTTCAGCAATTCAAATACAATACAAAGTTCTAGTACAGTAATATCGTTGTTACATAATCTCACAGAATGTTTAACTTCATTAATTAATCACGTTTGTTTTGGAAACACGGTTTAAAAATGTCCTCTGTATTTTTTCTCTACAGTTCTGATTTAATTTAAAGATGATAACGTTAGGCTATAAGCATTCACGCAAAAATAGACTCGCACAAATCTGGAACTGACAAATATTTGCTGTCGATAGGTCAAGTTAAAATAATGGTCACAAACATCAAATTTTCAAATATCGACGGCGTGTTTCTGGAAGATGGATATTCTGTATATTGAACATCGCACACAACAGGCACAATTTTTGTTCAGCAATTTCACCATGCTGGGAAGGTTATGTTTGAAAAACCTACACTTTGAATGGGAAATGGTTTTTTTCTTGCACGCGCGTACTGTCGGCGTTTTACATTTAATAAAAATAATAGGCCTAATGTCATTTTCTCGGTTGCTCAATTTGTAGTAAATAGAAAACACAAGTATTTATAAATTGAAAAGCTCATTCTAAAGTGTCTTGATGAGTGTTACTTACTTTGTCCATGATTGATGACAACCATCCGTAGCAATCACTCTTCCCAAATCCAGTGGGCAGAAGGCCGAACACATTTTTCGCCTTTCTAAGACAGATCTTATGATCTGAATTTGCTCTGGCTTCAGATTGTACGGGACGCCACATTCCGTCATTACATTATTAATCGCCTCCTCCATCTTACAGAAATTCGATCAACTCGAGCAAACAAGTCTTGAGGAAATTCAGAAAGTCGCAACGTAACTTTTGTATGTCTTTTCTGATTCAACACTCACGGCCGGCGTGACGAACACACTTGCATACGCCCACAATTCTAATACGCATGCGTGAGAGCCATTCAGTTGCTACGCATTTCGCACATGCGCGCACGCAAGCGCAAGCCTTCACACGAGCAGTCGGTTCGAGATGTTTACAGTCGGAAGCACGAATTAGCGGATAATTTCCTTAAATAATTTATTCCTGGAACATATTGATTACTTCTCAACCATGAATTTGAGTGATTAAGGATACAAGGAATATGTAGACGCCAGTTGAGCTTCCTCTTTAAGGTAAAAATGTGAGAAAATGCTTTCAATCAAATGTTCGCAATGACATGAAAACATTATACCTGGACTCCGTCGCGTTGTACACAACGGAGGAGTCCACTGGGCTAGGGAAAGTACCAGGGATTTTGACGGCGGCTGATCGCCGTTTGGGAGTAATGACATACGAGGTTTTTTTGTTGCATATAACAGAGCCAATATAGCACTGCGTGATTGTCCGTGCACACCGTTCGTTTTTTCCGGGCCACGTGCGCGCATCCCCGGTCAACGTGGCCGTACCTTGCACGGTGGCATCGTTTTTGCCGGGCCTGTGCGCCCATTTGCCGGTCAACATGGTCAACGGGCCCGCGTACTGGGCCCGGCCCGGTCCTCGCGGCCAGGATGGGCGCACCAGCCCGACGCGACGGCCGCCGGATCGGAGCGCCCTCTGTACATCGAGTACATCGAGCGAGGGCGCGAGTTGCAAATTTATGCGATGTCTGTTTCCTGTGCCGTAGATCCAGAATAGAGATCAGTGCACGTGGCCCCCAGACGATAAATGCATGGTACAGGAAACAGCCGTCACATTTGCAACTCGCGCCCTCGCTCGACAAGCAATTTGCATAAACGCGACGTCACAGCTTGAGGTCATCTCTTGTCACATTCAAAATGGCTGCCATCACCGGACGTTTCACGAGTGCATATGGGCTCCAGAAAGATTCAAGAATATCTCGGAAAATTGAACATCATTACACCTAAGCATCCCAGAAGTGATAGATGGGACATCGTAGAATACAACCATATGTAAGAAATTCCCTGCAGATTTTATGAAAACGTCCTCAGTAGTGCGCGGACCAAGGTGTGTGGCCTTAGGTTCAGCGCAGCATACCGACGGCCACACTAGTGGGGCTAATCCACGTGTATTCATCTCCATTAAGTCGAGCAGTCTCACGGTCGAGTTGTCCGGAGTCGAGTTGTCTCAACAGTCGACCTGTCTCAACGGTGGAGTTGCCTCAACGGTCAACTTGTCCCGAGTCGAGTTGTCTCAACGGTCGACTTGTCTGACATTCGTGTGAGTGCTACAATGTAGCCTCTACTGAGTGTGTAGACCCGTGAACGTGGTGTTGTATACAATGCCACGCGCTTCCCTCAGGTAAATACAAGCGAAAGCATTCTATCTTTTGCCGCTACATATAACCATGTATAATATTTCCCATAGGTGAATCACTTACTTGTTGGGCTTCCTTTATGCATGTGTTGAATCTGTCATTGCCAAGAAATTTGATGTAAAGTACGGCACAACTTGAACTTTGTCACAACGAATGTTTTCAAAATGATCAGAAAATCAAAGACGGCATGACACTCTGGTACCCCGAGTTCCGCATGCCCAAAACGTAGGAATATCACCAGTGGGTACTACCCAACTAACCGTCTTACATGGCAGGATGACCTTAATACCATGTAAAATTCTGCTAAATTCACTTCGAAAGTCTGCCAAATCACCCAGTATATATATTGCTGTTCCATTGTGCAAGGGTTTGTTTTAAGGATCTTTAAAAAAATGAAGGTTTTTCAAACCAAATGTGCCATATTTGTCTAATCTTTTTCATTTTTCCTTCATCTTCATAATTCTGCCGAAAAAAATATTCTGCTGATTTTCTGCACAACTCATTTTTGTATGCAAATATTCTGTCAAATGTAGCCGAAATTCGGCTAGAACGGTCACTCCATCTGTATAACGGCGGATCACAATAGAGTGTTTTTACTACAGACTGAAGTGTGGCTATGTATATAGCCACGTTCATGGGTCTATACTGAGTGGAGCGTTGAACTCAACTATATACGGTACCCTCCGTATAAACGCTCCACCGATTTGGCATACTTTGGTGACAGGTACACGGTCGTCATGACGTTATGCATTTTGTGCATGCCCTCGCGAGGACAAAAGGCCCAAAAAAACTGATAAAGAGAGGCAAATGAGAAAGACAGTAACCCTGGATAGATCCACACATTCATGACATTCCATAAGACCCCTCAAATTGTTCCAAACAACCGGTAATTTTGAAAAAAGAACAAATAGTTTGAACTTACCGCTTACAATTAAATGTGTCTGCCGAGTTGGTTCAGTCCATTTAACTGACATGACTGATGCATATAATTCATCGCACGCATGTGTGACGTCACTATTGAAGAAAAACAAGTCGCGCTTAATCATGACTGTTTTCATGTACTGATATGTTTCCCGCGCCAAAAACCCACACTGTCAGATGGCGCGGGCACATATGACTACATGAAAAGTTGTTGAGTAAGTGCAACTTAACTTGTTTTTCTTCAATAGTGGACGTCACACACGCGCGATGAATTATGCATCAGTCATGTCAGTGAAATGGACTGTACAACTCGGCAGACACATTTAATTGTGAGCGGTAAGTTCAGACTATTTTGTTCTTTTTTCAAATTAGCCTACCGTTGTTTGAAGAATTTAAGGGGTCTTATGGAATGTCATGAATGTGTGGATCTATCCAGGTTACTGTCTTTCTCATTTGTATTCTCTTTATCAGTTTTTTGGCGCCTTTGTCCTTGCATGCACAAAATGCATACCGTCATGACGACCGGTACCTGTCACCAAAGTATGCCCAAATCGGTGGAGCGTTTATACGGAGGGTACCGTATAGTTACATGTAAGTTCAACGCTCCACTCAGTAGAGCTATGTGAGTGCATGACTCACAGTCACATTCACAACTTGAACTTTGAAGTTGAACTTGTCATGCTTGTCGCATCAAAACTTGGCAATCTTGAGAAATCCTCATAAACAGTCATTGTCATATTCCACTAGAAAAGAATGTTGCAACCTGACGCACATTTTTCCATCATACATTGTTTCAATTCATGTTGGTCAGTCATTGCAAAAATGTTGAAAAAACATTCATCTGGGAGTGGGACTGAGAAACATTCCCACTTGTTTGAAAATGCTTTGAACGTGTGTTGAAAATGCTCTCAACTCCCATAGGTTGTGTACACAACCAAAGCAAAGAAATGGCATCAGGATACTTAGCCCGACTGCATCTGGCCGTACAGTACTATCGCAAGCTCTGTAGTACGGCCAGATGCCCAATGCTTCCCTAAACGCTGAACTCTGATGTAGCGATTTTGCTACCGATTTTGATCGAGATTATCTTCTCATCCAGGACAGAAATTTCCAAAGTTAAGGTTCCTAGTCGTAAAGAAACTCATACCTTTTTGAAAGAAACGTTCTTTTATCTAAAAATCTTCATCCATCTGACCAAAAAACGACTTTCAATCATCATCTCCCACGAATATCGTCCCGAAAATGTCCCTCCATGCGATTTCAAAATGGCGGCCGTGTTGTTTATGCATTATATGCGGGCGCCAGGCGGGCTTGAGCAAGAGTATTAATATGCATTATTCAGTTCATGACCTCATGTTTGTATGGCCAGCCGCCCCGCGCGCCTGGCAAACGTCA
Organism: Patiria miniata; assembly: GCF_015706575.1. Taxonomy (NCBI): domain Eukaryota; kingdom Metazoa; phylum Echinodermata; class Asteroidea; order Valvatida; family Asterinidae; genus Patiria; species Patiria miniata. The sequence continues at coordinate 112,489 of NW_024037071.1, forward strand.
TGAACTAAATGCATATTCATGATCTTGCCCAGTGCGCCCGCATTCCTTTAATTGTTGAATTGCTTACAGTTAAATTGCTTATGAGTTAATTGTTGAATTAAAACAGTTCAATAATAAAACCCTGATACTTTGAAAGGTTTCTTTTCTTATTTTATATTTTGGACAGAGGTGAGTTATAAAACACATATGGACTGGCATAGTTCGATCCCTAGTGCACGTCCATGTCCCCCTTGGGCCTGGGAGTGACCAGAAGAGGGTCCTATTTCCCTCGGCCTTTAGCCTAGGGATATAAACCTCTTCTGTCACTCACAGTTCCTCGGGTTGCATAGACGTGCACTAGTGACCTCATTGGCAGTCATATGTGTATAATACATGTAATTCCAATAACCTAAAAGTGGATTTTTGTGCTCACATAGTAACAGGGCCCTTAACTACACAATTGCCAGTGGGGGTACCTAAACTTCTAGATATTGCAATATTTCAGATGATATTGGACTTTAGAGCACGTTCAATGGGTGGATTTATTTCTTTAGGAAGAATACGTTTGTATATTAATAGTCGAATATAAAATTGACCAAGTTGCCAAAATGGCACAGGCATGATTGTGATGGACAGGACTCCCTAATGATTTATTTGATTACCTCCTCAAGGGATTGCCATTAGATCAACTCATCATCCCTATATCAAATTCAAGGGTATTTGAAGGTAAGGTAATGCAATTAATATGTGATTTACTGTTGTGTCATTCCACATTTGGACCCTTGCAAGTTTACCGACATAAATGCGCAGCGATGGCATCTGAAGTGGCTAGTGTGAGTCTGGAAGAAGACAACGGTGCAAGTGACAAGCCAACTGGTACACAGCAAACTCCATCATCCTCCGAGAGAGCAGATGATGTGGTTCCTATGGAAACAGATGAAGCAACTGAAGACCAAAGGCCAGAAACTGAGGTAAGCGTCAACATTTCAGGAGTTGCCTGATTGCAAGTTATGCAAAAGTCCACGTGAAAGAATAATAAGAATGAAAGGATTTACAGCATTCGCATTACTTAATATTTTTTTTTTATCGTAACCTGTTGTATTTACTATGCACTGTAACATTTTGAAATAACATGGCAGCAATTTGATATTTACAATCACTGTCTTGTGTTTTTCTCCAATTTTTTTTAGGATAAACCAAGCAGTGATGCCGACCAACTGACTGCTTCCAATGAGGACGAAGACTGGAGCAGAGCTCAGCAATGCTCGTCAGCTTTTTGTCATTGAAGTATTTCAGTGTAAGCTGTGCTCCAGTTTCAACTCAACACGAAAGACGGCCATCACCGAGCATCTAAAGGTACATGTGGCTAGCATCACATCATACCTTGTTATGGCCCAACTATAGCAATGGTCCAAAGTGTAGTTGGGACAGTCCCAACTGTAGTTAGGACAGACCTTGCTGTAGTTGGGACAGTCCTGGTTGTAGTTGGAACAGTCCTTGCTGCAGTTGGGACAGCCCTTGCTGTAGTTGGGACAGTCCTTGCTGTAGTTGGGACAGTTCTAACCGTAGTTGGGACATTCCTTGCAGTAGTTGGGACAGTTCTACCGTAGTTGGGACATTCTTTGCAGTAGTTGGGACAGTTCTAACCGTAGTTGGGACAGTCCTTGCAGTAGTGGGACAGTTCTAACTGTAGTTGGGACAGTCCTTACTGTAGTTGGGACAGTCCTTACTGTAGTTGGACAGTCTTTGCTGTAGTTGGGACAGTCCTTACTGTAGTTGGGACAGTCCTTACTGTAGTTGGGACAGTTCTAACCGTAGTTGGGACATTCCTTGCAGTAGTTGGGACAGTTCTAACCGTAGTTGGGACATTCTTTGCAGTAGTTGGGACAGTTCTAACCGTAGTTGGGACAGTCCTTGCAGTAGTTGGGACAGTTCTAACTGTAGTTGGGACAGTCCTTACTGTAGTTGGGACAGTTCTAACTGTAGTTGGACAGTTCTAACTGTAGTTGGGACAGTCCTTACTGTAGTTGGGACAGTCTTTGCTGTAGTTGGGACAGTCCTTACTGTAGTTGGGACAGTTCTAACCGTAGTTGGGACAGTTCTAACTGTAGTTGGGACAGTTCTAACTGTAGTTGGGACAGTCCTTACTGTAGTTGGGACAGTTCTAACTGTAGTTGGGACAGTTCTAACTGTAGTTGGGACAGTTCTTACTGTAGTTGGGACAGTCCTTACTGTAGTTGGGACAGTTCTAACTGTAGTTGGGACAGTCCTTACTGTATTGGGACAGTCTTTGCTGTAGTTGGGACAGTCCTTACTGTAGTTGGGACAGTTCTAACCGTAGTTGGGACAGTTCTAACCGTAGTTGGGACAGTCCTTACTGTAGTTGGGACAGTCTTTGCTGTAGTTGGGACAGTCCTTACTGTAGTTGGGCAGTTCTAACTGTAGTTGGGACAGTCCTTACTGTAGTTGGGACAGTCCTTGAAGTAGTTGGGACAGTTCTAACTGTAATTGGGACAGTCCTTACTGTACTTGGGACAGTCCTTGCTGTAGTTGGGACAGTCCTAACTGTAGTTGGGACAGTCCTAACCATAAATGGGACAGTCCTTACTGTAGTTGGGACAGTCC